>NC_073693.1:252904023-252921023 GCF_029784155.1 Uranotaenia lowii
CAACAACAACGCCCAGCAACACACCGCTCAAGGTGACCAGAATCAGCTTGTTCTCGGCCACAAACCGTCTCCATCCGGACAAGTTGACTCTGGCCGCTGCCGCCGCCGCCGTCGAGGTTCTTCGGTGACCATTCGTTTTCAGGAATTGCTGCTCACTCTGTGCCATCCCATTGACCGAACACGTGTCCGAGTAATAGTTGTTGAACTATATGATGGAAAAACGAGAAGAATTTGAAAACAAAATATGAATTAGTAAGTTCATCGGAACGAATCGGTCCATCTTCTAAATGTGCAGCAATTTGAACAATCAACATTTTACCGTTTTAGTGTCGTAAATTGTGAGCCTCGCGGCAACAGGTGGAGCACCCGTTCGGCACACGCTCTTGGCATCAAACTATCCATTCCACGACACGACAAGTGACCAAAACGGCCTCTGATTCAAATTGCTCCCATTGAGCAATATCACTGACAACATTGTGCCTGATACCTACGTCTGTGGGGAACATAACAGTGCCGCACAAGTAAGTGCGATGATAAGTAATCATAACTTTTTGAAGCATGTTCTAAAAATAGTTAACTTTAAATAAAAAAAAAATCAGCCTAACACGATAAGTGTATAATTAGCAAGAAAATTGTCTCACGTTGCACCCGGTAACGAACGTATTCCCACTGTCCGACGGACAATCCTGTTGCAATCTGTTTGCAAACAGCCCAAGATCAAATTAGATGTAATCAAGCGAAAAGTCGGGCAGCCAATTGGCACAATCAATCACTGCTCTAGCCCTGGCGGACGTCCGTCGTCGTCAGATGCTGAAAACCTCTAGACCTAGGTTTGGGTGTATCTATCTACATAAATAGGTAACTCTAGAATAACCATGACAGCATCTCATCTGTGTCATCTCAGCGTTGCACGGGTTTATGTTTTTTTTCTCCTCTTTTTCTACATAATTTTATAAAACGTTGAAACCAAACAGGAGGATGTTTACACCACCTGCATTAGTAAGTAGAAACATTTTTCCGATGTTCTTCGCTGGCAGTATCAAATGAAACAAATACGTAGGTAATTCACGGTGGTTTGAGAAAAATCTAAAAGATAGGTTTATAAAAGGCTTGGTATGTCTGTTTGTCACGCATGGACGTGGAGAAGTTTTTGGGGTCTTTCGAGAAACAAAGACATGACTGCACGTGGAGTCATGTGTCCTACCATGCTTATGTTTGAAAAATGTTAACGATGCTGCATAGTTTAAGGGGTAAAAAATCGATAAATTTGTACTAGGAGTCGAACATACACCGTCAATGGTCAATATATCAATCTATCAATCTATCAATCTATCAATCTATCAATCTATCAATCTATCAATCTATCAATCTATCAATCTATCAATCTATCAATCTATCAATCTATCAATCTATCAATCTATCAATCTATCAATCTATCAATCTATCAATCTATCAATCTATCAATCTATCAATCTATCAATCTATCAATCTATCAATCTATCAATCTATCAATCTATCAATCTATCAATCTATCAATCTATCAATCTATCGATCTATCAATCTATCAATCTATCAATCTATCAATCTATCTGTGCAGACCTCTCCGGAGCTCCGAAGCTCGGAGGCAGTTAACACTGCTCCTGGATTTTTTTTCCTTTTTTATTGGAATTTAACCCATTAAAGTAGGGTTGCCATCCGTCCCGCAAAAGCGGGACATGTCCCGCTTTTTTAGGAAATGTTCCGCCATCCCGCTTTATTCTCAAAATGTCCCGTTTTTCTTGAGAAAATTATTGTTGTAAGACCTTTTTCGATTCTACCATTTAAAAATAGTTTGTCCGTGCTTGATGAAAACGCTTCTTATAGAATCTCTTCTCGATCATTTCAACTTCTGTCATTTTTGTCTTATCTTCTTTTATCCACTTATGATTTTCAAAACTAGAAATTTCCCCACTTAAAGACATAAGCGATAAGGCTGTAAAAATTAAATAGGTAACACGTTTATAAAGTTGCACTGACCTAAATTTAGCCTCAACAGAAATTCATTGGTTCAACACAGAAAACCATTCAAATAGGTATAATGTTTTCGTTCTCAAAACCTGTAGCATTTTTTTTGTTTTCAAAGTTTATATAAGACAAGATTCAATAACTCGTTCAGTTCTTAACTTTTAAGATTGCTCCCACAAATACCGGACGAATCTGGGCAATATTATCTGAAAACCAGGCAAAATCAGGGCATTAGATTTCAAAATCTTCAATCCAAAATCCGGGCAATATCCGAGCAAATTTGGTGAAAATAACGAAATTATTCAATAAAAATAAAAAAAGATAGCACTTGAAGATCTCGCGTGAGCTTTTATTACGTCGTATGAAACAAAATGTAAACAAACAGTTTTTTTTTACGAAAAAATACAAAAACTGACATAAACTAGTCGCAACTTCTTTCCATTTAGAATATGAGGCCCTTGGAGCTGAAGGGGTATAAGTGACAAATTTGAAAAAAAAAACAGAGATAATCATCAAGAACGAATCCATGACCGCCAAAAATCATATGCTATTTAAACCATAATTTTATTCAACTGTTTGCTTATATAAGCAAACAGTTGAATAAAATTATGATTTAAATAGCATATGATTTTTGGCGGTCAAGGATTCGTTCTTGATGCTTATCTCTGTTTGTTTTTTTCAAATTTGTCATATATTTGTGATATATGTTTTGATCTCTGTGAAAAAACCTTACTAACTGGAAGCCACATTTTGTTTGAAGGCAAAGGGGTATAAGTGCTGCACTTATACCCCTTTGCCTCCAAAGTCCCTTTAAGTGATGTACTTATTATACCCCTTTGCCACCAGCTCTAAGGTGATTTCCAGAAAGTAGTGTTTTTCATCGGGAATTTAAAAAAAATGTAATTTACTTTTCTTTTGAAAAACCGATGATGATTGAAAGTTTACCATCAACAGTGATGCATCTGATTTCATTCAGTGATCATTTTAGCGGACAAAATGTTATTAAATTTAATTTTTTTTTCTACTTTTACCACCAATGTGTGGATCACAAATTCCTGACTTCTAGAAACTATTATATGGAACGCGTCGCGGATTTAAGGCGCTTACACAAAGGCTTGAAAACTACAAAAAATGTACTTCTACAAAATAATTGGGTTAATATTTAATCGCTATTCGCTAACTGTTAACAATCAACTCATATTTACTGGAAGTCCCTTTCCAATGATCAGCCAAAGGCGCAAAAAACATGCAGTGATTGAAATTTTAAGGAAAAATACCTTACACTAATTATGATATAATTTATCTGTATGAAAAATCGTTGTTTGCCAAGATTAACTAGAAGTTGACAGAACAGGTTAATCTTCAGACATAAAATCTAAAACAGTACAGTGACCAGAGTAATTTTCCCATCAAAACAGCAAAAAATAAATTTCTACAAAAATTAATTATCTCTTATAGAATCTCTTATTATTTTTTCTGAAAATGTTGTAAAATGCTTTGTTTTCATCTTAGAAGACCATTCCCATGAAAAAAGTTCATAAAAAATATCTATGGAATTTACTGGAACACAAAGAAGTTCAAGTACTTTTTTCTCAAAATCAGCTTTTATGCACTTATACCCCTTTGCCTCTAAGGGCCTCATATTTGTAGCCTGGACAGCATATTCTTTATGGGAAATTCAAATTTTAAAGTTGTTTTGATAACTTTTGCAACCGTTTTCTGTGAATTCTTAAGACGTTTCATACGACGTAATGAAAGCTCACGGGAAAAATATATTTTTACATCAAAACCAGCATATTTTGAATCTTTTTAAGACTTCTGAAAAACTGTTCATGATTATTTAAATTAAACTTTCTAAAGAAAAATCGTTTTTGGATGCAAAAATAAAATAACAAGTTTAAGATTTTTTGTTCAATTTTGAAAATAAAGTGAATGAATCTGTGCAAAATCCAGGCTTTTTATACAAGAGGCGGGCAACAGGGCCGGACCAAACTTTTCCTAATTCCGTGGCAAGTCCGTGTAAGACCGGGCAATCTGGCAAGCTTATCTTTGCATCACCATAACAATTGGGTTCAGTTAAGCGTTTGTTCTGAACACGTTCCAGTGATGTTAATATTTTTCTATTGAAGAAAATATTCTATAAATTGCTTCCAAATGATGATGGCTCAGGATTTTTTTCAGGAAACCTAGCAGAATTTCCTGAATGTAAAGCTTAAGGAAAAAGTCTGATTTTAGAAAAAATCGAACAGAACTACCGAGCGAAAAAACATTTTGAATCAAACGATGAATGAATGGATGAGCTAAATTAAACAAACTTGGTTAATGACCAAAAACGGCTGTTTAAAAAATAAAAACTTTTTTCAAATTTGGGATTTTATATTACTCTGAACTGCAACATTTTCGACTGAAGTGTTTGCAGTTTACAAAAATGAAAGTTTTCTTAAGAATGCAATTTTTTAAACAAATTTCATTTATCCATATTTTGTTACTTTCTATGCACTATTTAAGCTGAAGGCACATATACATATGTATGGGAATGATCATAAACATTAGGTTTTTAAGAGTTTCCAATATGTCCCGCTTTTTTCTGAAAGTTTCTGGTAAGCCTACATTAAAGTCATTCGTGATCGATTCATACGGTGTTTAACCCATTTCCGGTATTCTTCTCCTGGAGTATACCGAGGCTGAATTCATAGGAATTCATCGACTATCTTTGAAATATAAGTTTGATTCAGCCAAGTGGTTCTTCTAACCATCTATTGATTATTATTGTTTAATTAACCCTCATCCGCATCAGGCTTCGTTACCCTTATCAGCCCTAGGAGTGTCTTCACAGTGAGTTCACTACTTTGCGCAGTTTTTTTACAAATTGAAATTTCATCTGTTTTTGTGGTCCACCGTCATGTTGTACCCGGATTTTCAGTGCTTTTACTTTGTTAGGAGTTTAGGACCAATCAAAAGTATATTCATTGGAAATGAAATTCAATCTACATTCTAATGAGGTGCAACAATTTACGCTGTGAGATTCCACAAAAATATACAAATTATAAACGTAAAATCATTCCTGAATGTCTAGAACCACAAACAGAACGCGTCCAGCAGAACGTGTTTGTTTGCTCTCCGAGTCCAACGGTGGGAGGTGGTAGAGAAATAATGATGCGTGTCGTGACTAGCAAACACGAACTTCAACCAATAGAATATTTCAAAATTCAAACCAAAAAAACGCACGACACGCATCATTGTTTTGTGCATTTTGCTCTGCTCTCTGCCTAAATCACCTCCCACCGTAGGATTCAGAGAGCAAATAAAGACGTTCTGCTGAATGCGTTCTGACATTCAGGAATGATTTAACGATTATAATTTTCATATTTTTGTGAAATCTCACAGCGTAAATTGTTGTACCTTATTTCCAATGGATATACTATTGATTAGTTCAAACAAAGTAAAGGCACTGAAAATCCGGGTACAACATGACGGTGGACAGATGAAATTTCAACATGTAAAAAAATCGCGCAAAGTAGTCAACTTTGAAAAGTTCCAGTAAATTCATTCTTCGTTGTATCAAAAATCTAAATACAAAAAAATGTTAGATTTAGAATAAATTTTGATATCATATTTTTAAAAAAACTTTACCACCCCTCAAAAAGTCTTCACTAGCAATCGAATGAAAAGTAGGTTATTCAGACCACGTTTTTGAACTTTTTGTGAAACTTTCATTAAAAAAAATTAAAAAAATATTTCTTGACTTCATTATGTAGACATTAACTTAAGCTTTCATATGCATAAGATTGATATTTTTTTTGAGTACCGTCAAACGGGGCATCATGCAAAAGCAGGGTTAGATGCAACATTTGTATGCTACTCAAGCATGGAAAAAATCGGATCGAAGTACACTCAATCTGCAATCCGTGGTGAACTCATTCAATTCTAACTGCCAATCGAAGCAATCGGGAAAGGAAAAAGTTAACACACCACAATGAACACTAACGATTGCAATCCCGAATGAATGAACTTTCAATAAGTTCGGGTGAACGAAACGAAGCCTGAAACATTCGCCGCGTTCAATTGGATCGTTTTTTATTTTCACCACGACGTTCGCAAATGATTGTCGAAACACAATCGCCAAACGATTGTAAGATTGCATTCGCGAATGTTTCCGTAACCGGTAAAGGATTGCGCCATCAGGTGCTTGTTTTTCGGCTAATTTTGTGCGTGTTTTAGCCCCCGCGCTCGCTGATGG
Source organism: Uranotaenia lowii (assembly GCF_029784155.1). NCBI lineage: Eukaryota > Metazoa > Arthropoda > Insecta > Diptera > Culicidae > Uranotaenia > Uranotaenia lowii. The sequence goes on from NC_073693.1 coordinate 252,910,268, forward strand.
TTTGTTTTCTCATGATGTTATTTTAATTTATGTTCGAATAGGAACATTCAACATATAATTAGTAAAAGTGTGGACTTTTGCACATTGCGTAGAAAACTAAACTGACAATGGGGGGTTTGAAAATAGGAGGCAAGGACGTCGGCCTGGTGTCGATCAAAACCGTCGATATTGTTTCAGTCGAATAAACGTCGTCTTAGCTGCTGATTTTCCGGTGCGAAATTCGCTTTTATGTCCCAATGGGATACGAACGCGAAACATACGCACGTATTAGGCTTAGCATTTTTATAGTTATTTCAATTAACAATAAAAAAATTTCGAGCCAATACCTCACAATTTTTTATTTCCTTCCAAAAACCAATTCGAACAAAACAAAACGCCTTCAAGTAGGCAAGCACGTAATCGCCCAGATGTAGGCAGATATTTGAGTGCTATGTCGGCTTACAATATTTATGTGTGGGATTTTATAACCTTTATGTGACGCATATAAAAGTAATAATTTTGTATTCTGTATTCTTGCAATCTCAACATAATTAAATGATTATTTGGCAATTTTGGTTAAAAAAATGTCCCAGTAGCCCAAAGCTAAATCCCTAAGCTTCGTAAACAAGAGTGGACATTTTCAAACCCCCCTTTGTCAGTTTAGTTATCTACGCAATGTGCAAAAGTGCTGAATGTTCTTATTCGAACATAAATTATAATAAAATCATGAGAAAACAAACCGTCAGCGAGCGCGGGGGCTAAAACACGCACAAAATTAGCCGAAAAACAAGCACCTGATGGTGCAATCCTTTACCGGTTACAGAAACATTCGCGAATGCAATCGTGCAATCGTTTGGCGATTGTGTTTCAACAATCATTAGCGAATCAATTCACCCAACGAACGTCGTGGTGAAAATAAAAAACGATCCAGTTAACTGCGGTGAACGTTTCGGCCATCGGTTCGTTCACACGAACGTATTTAAAAGTTCATTCATTCGGATTGCCAATCCGACCAATCAGCGGTCGTCTGTTCACGCTCGCATCGCCGATGCTATCATCGTGAACGGAGCGGTGATTGAGAATCATTAGCGTTCATGCTGGTGAACGAATTTTTCCATCCTTGTATGCTACAACACTCATTCAATTTTTATTCAATATACTGTAATAAAGTTATCATTGAATGATAACAAATTGATGATGACATAGTTTTTAACATCGTGAAAAAGTTTTCCAAAGTTTCTGATTCTCATGAAAAATTTAAAAAATCGAGCAATAAATGTACAAATTTTTACATTTTTTGATGCCGTAAAAAACTTTACCCAGTATGACGGATTGGCTTAATGATATAACCCACAAACTTTATACTACTTTTATTATATTATACCAACACTGTTGGTGTAAAAATATTTTCCGGACAATCACCAATTTTGTTTAAATATATTTTTATCATTTGCTTACCGGTTTGGGGCAAAATGCAACAAAATGAAAATCAGAACTAAACCTCATGAATCTCGTTTCCATATTCTGAGATATGATTGTTTTCATAATGCGTTTGTTAACATTCATATTTCATTCCTCCTAAGATTTATTTTCATAATTTAAGCTAATAGAATATTTGTAGTATTTTTTCCCCTAAATTTATACAGCAAACTTACACTTTTTCCTGAAAAACATTTTTGATAGAAAAATGAAAAATTTAATTCGAACAAAACAAAAAAAATAACTGAAATTGGTGCTTTATGCGTTATGACACCACAAATGTATCAGAAACTATACATTTTCAAACGTTTTCATTTGATTTTACAGGGTGACAAAAAAGTCCGGTCACACTTTTTTGGGGTCGCCTGTAGCCTACACGTCGCATCTCTCTGGTGCCTTCTATATGTCAAATGAAAGGGCCAACTCTGCTGCCCAAAGTGGTAGAGTTTCGTTTCTGTGCAGTTTGTTTACATTGAGTTGTGAGCCATTGCAGAGTTAAGGGCAGCTGTTATCGCTGCTCGGTTTGGCGCGCAGATGACGAGATTATTTTTTCGGGCGAGAAGCTGTTCGTTTTGGAGCTAACAGTCAATCGCCAAAATGATCGAGTTTGGAGTGTAAGCTCCTGCGGACAAGCTGAACGTTTCCCGGTTCCAAAATAAGACGTCAGTGTTGCTTCCAGACAGATGGCGCAGCATCCCACACCGCAAAGGTTGTTCAGGCGTGGTGTGAGAAAAACTTGACCGATTTCATTTCGAAGAATGAATGACCTCCGTCGTCTCCGGATCTGAATCCACTGGATTATTTCGTGTGAGGATACATGATGTCGAAGCTGGACGACTATAAAATAATAAGTTTTGAGCAATTCAAGCGAGCTATCACGAAAATCTGGGACGAGATGCCGATGAAGCAGGTGCGCGCCGCTTGCGACGACTTTCCGAAGCGTCTGAAGCTGGTTCGATCAGATAAAGGTGGTGTAATTCCGAGATATCGTCTGTGAAGTATCTTTATGAGTTACTGAATAAAGCTATGAAAGCGAGATTCAGATTTTCTTCTTATTCTTTGAAATATTGAGATTTTCCTGTGTGACAGGACTTTTTTGTCACCCTGTAAATAAATAACAGAGTTTGTTGCAACTTACCCCTTTTTCTTAGTAGGGTGAAAATCGCATGTTTTTGAAAATTTAAAAATAACTGGTTAAACCAATATTTTCTTCTAACTACGTCAATTTGGTGTCCCACCAACCTTAAAACTTTTGATATGCAAGAGGTATGATTATCTGTAGGCATTAAGATTTAAGAAGCCATTGAAGTTTAAAAGTGTTGCATGTTGCCACGGTATGTAATGTATGAGCTGCAACAATTTTTCTGAGGCATGTTTTTTCGGATTTTTTTGTTCTATCCCGCTGAATAACGGGAAAACTTGGAGCTTTAGTTGCATATAATGTTGCAAACATATTTTACTGTCATTACAAGGTTTCTTCTGATATAAGTTTCGTTTTAATCGGTTTGATATGAAAAGAGTTATAACGATTTTAGCTTGGAGTGTCAAATTGACATTCCTAAGTCTTAACCTGGTGCGGGTGAGGGTTAAGCAAAAGTATTACATAGAAAAAATCACCTAAATGTAAAGGCAACGAATTCAAGACAAAATGCTATACTTGATGGTCTATTTTACCTTACTTTACGCAATTCTCTGGATGGACTGGATGCAGGGTATCCTCGTAAAGGTCCCGAAGAAAGGAGACCTGACAGAGTGCGGTAACTGGCGAGGCATAACGTTGATCTGTACAACCCTCAAAGTACTCTGCAAAGTGATCCTGAACAGGATCCAGGAGAAAATCGACGCTACACCTACACTCCGACGGCAACAAGCTGGATTTCGATCCGGACGATCATGTGTGGACCACATCATAACGCTACGAATCAAACTGGATCAAATCAACGAGCTCTAGGACTCTCTTCTGCTGGTGTTCGTTGATTTCGAAAAAGCATTCGACCGACTTAACCATGAAAACATCTGGGCGGCTCTAAGGCGAAGACGGAAGAGGAGTACCAGAGAAACTAGTCCATCTCATCGAAGCACAATACGAGGCATTTTCGTGCAAGGTCTTGCACGACGGTATCTTGTCCGAACCAATCCCGGTAACTGCTGGAGTGAGACATGGATGTATCTTATCACCTCTTCTTTTTCTCATCGTAATGGATGAGATTCTGACTGGATCGATCGACTGTGCACCGAACCGAGGATTGCCGTGGAATCCTTCAACAATGGATCAATTGAACGATCTTGACCTGGCTGACGATATTGTTTTGCTCGCCCAAACACAACCGGATATGCAGAGTAAACTCGACGACCTCACCGAAAGTTCCAAGGCAGCAGGTCTCAAAGTCAATGTCGGAAAGACCAAGTAGATGGAGATCAACACAGCAAATCCCTCCAGTTTCATGGTAGCTGGGCAACAGGTTAAGAAAGTGGAGTGCTTCCAGTATTTTGGTAACCAGATAACGTCTGATGGTGGTACCAGGAAAGGCATCGAAATCCGGATCAGAAAAGCCCGATTTGCGTTTGAAAGTCTCCGAAACATCTTGCGCTCACGTCAGATTTCCCTACGAACTAAAATCCGAATCTTCAACTCAAACGTAAAAACCGTATTGTTGTACTACAGGTCCGAAACTTGTGCACATATGCGGTGACGACGCGAAAACTGAAAGTTTTTGTGAATCGCTGCATGCGGAACATCATCCGCGCTTGGTGGCCTGGCAACTGGATGTCAAACGTGGAACTACATCGCCGGAGTCATCAAAAGGCGCTAGAAATCGAGATTTGGGAATGTAAGTGGAGATGGATTGGACACACGCTGCGAAAAGATGAAAACGAGATTTGCAGAGAGAGTAGTATATTTTACCCCTTAATGTATGCAGCACCTTAACGCTCTTTAAAAACATTTTTGACAGAAAAAATGTTTCTACAATTGGTGCTTTATCCGATATGACAACATAAATATATCAAAAACTCTTAATTTTAAAACGTTTTCACTTGAGTTTTTATTCAAAACAAAGTTTGTTTCAACATACCCCTTTTTCTTAGTAGGGTGAAAACCGCATGTTTTGGCAAATTTAAAAATAACTTGTAAAACCAATATTTTTTTCTGATTACGTCAATTTTAACACCCACCTTAAACTTTTGATGTACAATTGGTATCTGTGGATGTTAAGATTTTAGGAGGCATTGAAATTGAAAAGTGTTGTATGATGCCTCAGTTGACTGTAATCATTCTATTGCATGGACACCAAGATACCCATTCCATCATATTTTCAATCCTATTGTTATTAAGCAACGATGTTTTGGGACTAATTCATTGAAAAAAAAACTATTTGAGCTTTAATTTCTGCCGGGGTAGGTAACTGAGTATTAGATTACTGAAAAGCACTCTCTGGAGCCACTTTTAATAAGTTTATTCTTGTTTAAGAATAAAATAATTTAAAAAAGTCACTGATGAATATGACAAAAGAAAAATTAGCCAACTGCAAACAATTTAATAGTACGCTTTCATTACACCTTTTAAAAACAGGACCGTTTCATTTTTTTCCACGTGACCAGAATTTCCAATGTCATAATAAGGTGCTTTTAATGTTGTTGGCTTAAAACAACTTATAATGCGCGATTATAAATATCACCATCATAGTCTTTGACATTGCCAGTACGAAACCCATTAAGAATGGAAACACGTGCCAATGTTTAGTAAAAAATATGAGAGAAGCAATTTGATCCCGAGCTTTGACAGGTGCAGGAAAAACCAAACGTCTGGCTGGCATCAACACCGCCGCCGATCGAGCGAGTGAGTGAGTGTGGGGAAACATCATCGATATCCGTGACATTCCACAATCGGCCACCACTTGAATAAACAAACAACAACAATAGCCATTGAACCAACAACAAAAACAACAACATCTTCGTCTTCAGGATGGGGAAACTGAACTTAAACTGACTGGATGAAGGTTGGGGGTTGCATCAATGGCGTTATTTATAATGCGATATAACCCCACAAACATCTGATATCGATTGACTTCTGCCTTCTGGAGCTTAGCACCATTACGATTGGGGTGGTCTCTCTCTCTTCCTATCCATAATCAGAAGTGAGGTTGCCATTGCTAAGCACCGCGAGACACATGGGCTATTGAATGGCAGAACTCTATGAATCCTACACTACTGTGGGGCTTCAAAGTAGGTACGGCATAGAACGAAAACAACGCGCGCTGTTGCATTTTCGAAGGGCGCGGAGCGGTCTGGGGCACCGGAATTATTGCATTTGATGGCATTCGCGCGCTATAATGAGTTCATCGCTGCCAGTGTGCTAGGCTATGGAAGGTGTTGGTTTTATGCTATCTGCGTCATCTTATCGTCCAGGCGTTTTGCAATTTTTTTTTTCCTAATCCGGTAAACAACCTCAACGAAACCGAAATGGTTTTAAAGGAAAGAAGACAAACATAGCTGGGCTGCCTATTTGTCTCTTTTTATGTGAGTTTAAAATTTATTTTGCTCTCTTTATTATAGAGAATGTATCTGTTTGTTATTTCCGATGGCCTTCAAATTTCATAGCTTTTTTTTATTAAAGCTAAATATCTGAAGGTTTTATTTTTAAAAGATGTACATCTTTGGGGTATTATCGGGTGGTCAAATTCGACCTCACTCACGAATGTTATTTTTAAAAGCCTAAAAGCAGTTTTCAGATCCAAATTTAACCGATTTTGGGAATTTGTTCATAAAATGTTAGAAATCGGAAACAAAAGTGCAGTTTGCATTTATTGAGCTCTCTAACACTTAATGTGTTACTTTATATGTGTGTGTGTGTCCAAAAACTGTTCAACTTATCTATGGTGGCTCCAGAGAGTAAACTTTTCCCAAATACCAACTCTCGTTAATCATCAAATATTAAACTACAAATTAACATATATGCGGTACATAAGAGTAAGTCTCAAAAGATCGTCTGGCTCTGTTCCCGGCTCATGTGATATTTTCCTCTTTTGCTAGAACAAAAAGTGCCACACTGCTATACTGATTCCGGCCCTATAGTTGACCAAATAAACTGAAATTTGATATGATGTCTTTTGGTAGGCCAAGTAATTAATTAAGGCCAAACGGTTATGATTTTGGGACAGGTCGAAAAAAAATTTCCTGATCAAATTGAAATCCAAGCGGGTTGAAGGATCAGCTTGAGAAATGATTCAACTATGAAGCGTGGAGAGAGGACAACTTGAGATGAGGAAAAAGCGTATCGAGAGTACAGTTTGAAGTTACAGGATGGGGTTTCGATATTCAAATTCAGTAAGCAGTAATAATACCACCAAAAACGCTCAATAGAGATGGGAATTGATTCCCAAAACTATCTTCCTCCTTGTTGCGACCATCACACAAGTTTGAAAAAGATCAAGATAAATGACAAAAAATACAAATGCCGTCAAACGGTATTCATGCAACAGCAGGGTTAGATACAACATTTGTATACCACAACACTTATTTAAATTTTTTATTAATACAATGTAATAAAGTTAGAATTTAATGATAACAAAATGATGATTACATAGTTTCTCACGCCGTGAGATAGTTTTTTTTTTTTTTAATTTTGATCCTCATTGAAATGTTTAAAAAATCGAGCGATAGGCGTAAAAATGTTTACATCTTTCGATACCATATAAAACTTTACCAGTATGACCGATTGGCTTAATCCTATCACCTACAAACTTTATATTGCTTTTATTATCCTACACCAATACTGTTGGTGAAAAAATATTTTTCGGACAATCACCAAATTTTTTTAAATAAATATTTTTTATAATTCAGTTACCATTCTGGGCTAAAATGCATCAAAGATGCATTGAGAATGCAAATCAAAGATTCACCTTTTAAATATCGTTTCTATTTGCTGGAATCGGATTGTTTTGCATCCCGCGTTTGTTAATTTCATATTTTCATCCATCCAAACACTAATTTTGATGATTTCAGCTAGTAGATTTTTTGTAGTATTTTTTTACCCCTAAATTTATGCAACATCTTTACGTTTTTTCTTAATTTTTTTATTTTTACATAAAAAATGTAAAACTCAAACCAAAAATTATTGCAATCGATGCAGCAACTTATCCCTTTTTTTAGTGGGGTGAAAATCGCATGTTTCTGAATTATTAAAATCGTTTTAGAATTTTTAGAAACGTTTATAATCATCAGAATAAAAAAATCGATTTAAGATGTGGTATCAAGAAGATTGAAGATCGAATCATGAATTCAAGTTAGAATTCTTAATGAGACAATAAAATTTTTAATTATTTAGCACCTTAGTAAAAATAACCAAGCACATAATTTTTATATTTGAAAAACCTATATCATATTCGTTCAACTCATCACTAAAAACTCATATTGAAAATGTATGTGTTTAAAAATTGTACAAATTAGAAATTGGTAAGATAAAAAACAAATTTGATTGTAAACATTGAAAGTACCAAAATAAACTTATTTAGAAAACATAACAGATCAAAACCAGAAAGCTTGATTACTGCTTTGCTTGCATCACTCTTCGCACATTTCATAGAGAAATCCTAAATAATAATCGGTTGGAAAAAGGATAAATAAAAACAGTAAATTATCAGAAAACATATTAAACTCTGAAGCTCAAGTTTTGAAGTTCATAATTTTCAGCTTCTAAAATTAAGGTTTAGATTTAGAACATATTGATCTGGAGAAAAAACGCGTGAGGCCACCTTCTCAGTCTGCATGCGACCAAAGCATCCACCTGGGTTGCGTACCCGATGTCCGCTTAGGTTACTGGTTATTGACTTGATCGTCCAAAAATTTAAGGGCCAACACGAAATTATTGCGATACATTCAACAGGGCATAACTGGTATTTGGGTAAAAATCAACCAAATTTTGCACACTTTCTCATTGATGTGTGTTGTTTACATGCTGTCAAACTCGAAGTCGTGTTTTTCGATTCAACGAAAATGGAGGTAAACAAACGCGAGTCGAGAGAACAAATTCTTTCTAAACACCTGGAATTTCCTGGCCTGTCGCACCGGCCAGTTGGGAAAAATGTTGAACCGTCTCCAGAGTGTTAAAGCGGTTCCAGGAGCGGTTTACGTTGGTTGAACCACGGCAAAGGAGCTGGAAGAAAACCGGGACCGGAGAACAAAAAGACGGAGGGAAAGGTGACGGAGACGGAGCTGGACTACATACATACAAGGTACAGAACTTTCCAAACCGCGATCGATGAGCGGCATACGGAGAAGATGCTGACAAATATGGCTGCTGAGTGATGGATGACGAAACGTGTATAAAAGTCAATTTTAAGCAAATTCCGGGGTTGGAGTTTTTTACCGGTAAGTGCAAGTTCAATGTGGACGACAAATTTAAAAAGAAGAAAATGTCTAAATATCTCGTTTGGCAGGCCATCTGCTCTTGCGGACTGATGAGTGACAAAGGGCACAGTAAATGGCGAGATCTATAACTCTGAGTGCCTCGTGGAGTGCCTTTTGCCGTTCTTGCAACAGCAAGACGAAGTTCCGCTATTTTGGCCATATTTGGCGTCATGTCACTATTCTAAAATTGTACTGGAGTGGTATGAGGCCAATTATGGTCATTTTGTTCAAAAGGATATGAACCCGCCAAACTGTCCAGAGCTGCGCCTGGTGGAGCAGTACTGGGCAATAATAAAGCGGGAACTTCGGAAGAGCAAGAAAACAGTCAAAGACGAGAAGAACTTGTTCAAAAATTGGAAAAATATAGGGGAGAATGAGGATACTTGATCCCTGGGGATACTTGATTCCTTAGCTCTATCTCGAAACTGGAATGTCTTACAAAGATCATATGTTCTATAAAAATGTGCCATAATGAGCAAAATAAAAATGCTTTTAGTTTAAAATTTTTTAACAAAATAATTGTTTGAGTAATTTAACTTTGTTTGAAAAATTTCACAAAATGTAACTTGAAGATCTTTTTTCATCACTTTAAAATGTTCCTTACATGGGAAAATTATGAAAAAATATTTGTACCAATGTATCAATCGTTCGAGCGTAAAATGAACTTCATAATGCCATATTTTCAAAGCAATGGAAAACTCTCAATTTTTTTCAGAAAAAGTTTTCTAAAATGTTGATTATGGGTATAATTGATCCCCTAGAGTTGGGTACAATTGATCCCCTTTCCAAACGGCATATTCTTCTTCTGAATTGATCGTTATGATTGCTGATTACGAAATTACTAATATTTATCCAAAAACTAATATTTATCAAACATTTGTCTGAAGAAAAGAGCAAAAATAATTAATTTTCTCCTAATTATAAAAATAGCGCCTTTAAGTATGCAATATTATTAGCGTTGAGACAAAGTTATAGAATTTTCTTTTTATGTCTGCTATAAATTGTGAAATGAGAACAAACATGACCTAAATAGTCAATTAACATTCTATCTTGCGGTTTTGTTTGATTTTTATACAAGGATTAGGGCTTCCTGAATAAAAGATCAAGTCTCCTTCAATAGGGGATCAAGTCTCCCCTAACTTCAGAAAAATCGCAATTTTTTTACTCTCACGAAAATGCTTCTTGTTCATCAACGGGTTCAAGTATCGTTCTAATTTTTGGAGCATAGAAACTTGAAGTTACAAGCTGTCAGAAAATGTTAAAGATGGCGAGTTGCTAAATTTTTCCAAAAAGATATGGTGAAAATAAGAAAAGGGGATCAAGTATCCCCACTCTCCCCTACTGAGAAACTGGTACCAGATGACACTGTAAGACTTCGATGGAGAGCATCAAGCGAAAATGCGTTCAATTTCACACCCAAGTATCCATCGATTAACCTTTCTTTTGATTTTTGAATTAAATATATGTATGCAACTATCCTAAAATTTTGGTTTCATTCTAAACATTATAAGACGGAACGTTTTACGGAACCTATTGTAAAAATACTAACGACACATGTGTAGTGCTTAGATAGCGATAAATAATTCAAACTGCTTCAAATGGTGACACATTTCAATAGTTTAAAATAGTCTTGAAGATTATTTTGTCTAAAAATTGAAAGCTTTAAAGCTAACTTCTAAACGCTTCTAATTTTAAAGCATATCCAGTCAAAAAGTTGAATTTATAGGCGTTATCAACTAGAGAAGATAGTTCACTTAACATTAACAGTCAGTTAAGCTTCAGAAATTATTTTTTCTAGAAGCTAAAAGTAACTGCTATTCAAATGTGGGCGGCAGTAATATCGGTCTATCAAGATACAGATATAGATACAAAATTGATTTTTACTTTTCTA
>NC_073693.1:252921523-253110523 GCF_029784155.1 Uranotaenia lowii
GTATCAACCATCGTTGTTGTATCAACAGCTGTTTCGGTTGTTGTATCAACCATTGTTTCTGTTGTTGTATCAACCATCGTTGTTGTATCAACTATCGTTGTTGTATCAACAGCTGTTTCTGTTGTTGTATCAACCATCGTTGTTGTATCAACAGCTGTTTCTGTTGTTGTATCAACCATCGTTGTTGTATCAACAGCTGTTTCTGTTGTTGTATCAACCATCGTTGTTGTATCAACAGCTGTTTCTGTTGTTGTATCAACCATTGTTTCAGTTGTTGTATCAACCATCGTTGTTGTATCAACAGCTGTTTCCGTTGTTGTATCAACCATTGTTTCTGTTGTTGTATCGACCATCGTTGTTGTATCAACCATCGTTGTTGTATCAACAGCTGTTTCGGTTGTTGTATCAACCATTGTTTCAGTTGTTGTATCAACCATCGTTGTTGTATCAACCATTGTTTCGGTTGTTGTATCAACCATTGTTTCTGTTGTTGTATCAACCATCGTTGTTGTATCAACAGCTGTTCCCGTTGTTGTATCAACCATCGTTGTTGTATCAACAGCTGTTTCCGTTGTTGTATCAACCATTGTTTCTGTTGTTGTATCGACCATCGTTGTTGTATCAACCATCGTTGTTGTATCAACAGCTGTTTCGGTTGTTGTATCAACCATTGTTTCTGTTGTTGTATCAACCATCGTTGTTGTATCAACAGCTGTTTCGGTTGTTGTATCAACCATTGTTTCAGTTGTTGTATCAACCGTCGTTGTTGTATCAACCATTGTTTCGGTTGTTGTATCAACCATTGTTTCTGTTGTTGTATCAACCATCGTAGTTGTATCAACAGCTGTTTCCGTTGTTGTATCAACCATTGTTTCTGTTGTTGTATCAACCATCGTTGTTGTGTCAACCATTGTTTCAGTTGTTGTATCAACCATTGTTTCTGTTGTTGTATCAACCATCGTTGTTGTATCAACAGCTGTTTCCGTTGTTGTATCAACCATTGTTTCTGTTGTTGTATCAACCATCGTTGTTGTATCAACAGCTGTTTCCGTTGTTGTATCAACCATCGTTGTTGTATCAACAGCTGTTTCCGTTGTTGTATCAACCATCGTTGTTGTATCAACAGCTGTTTCGGTTGTTGTATCAACCATTGTTTCAGTTGTTGTATCAACCATCGTTGTTGTATCAACCATTGTTTCGGTTGTTGTATCAACCATTGTTTCTGTTGTTGTATCAACCATCGTAGTTGTATCAACCATTGTTTCGGTTGTTGTATCAACCATTGTTTCTGTTGTTGTATCAACCATCGTAGTTGTATCAACAGCTGTTTCCGTTGTTGTATCAACCATTGTTTCTGTTGTTGTATCAACCATCGTTGTTGTGTCAACCATTGTTTCAGTTGTTGTATCAACCATTGTTTCAGTTGTTGTATCAACCATCGTTGTTGTATCAACAGCTGTTTCCGTTGTTGTATCAACCATTGTTTCTGTTGTTGTATCAACCATCGTTGTTGTATCAACCATTGTTTCAGTTGTTGTATCAACCATTGTTGTAATATCAACAGCTGTTTCCGTTGTTGTATCAACCATTGTTCCTGTTGTTGTATCAACCATTGTTTCTGTTGTTGTTTCAATCATCGTTGTTGTATCAACCATCGTAGTTGTATCAACAGCTGTTTCCGTTGTTTGGTCGTTTGTTGTCGTTGAATCGGTTGCTGTGGAAGACAGAGTAATGTTTTTTTACTTTTTTTTAATGTTTATTATATTTTTGATTGTAGGAGAAAGGTTTCCAAAATGGGCCTATCGGGTTAAATGACCCTACGGCCGTTTGACAATATGGCTGACAAGACAACATATCTAATCAATGCAATTCGAGGGTAATACGGTTTGAACATAAGGCAAGACAGATTTTTTTGAATAAACCAACTTAAAAAAATTTAAAATTCATGCTAGGTTTTGATACCTTTTGATGTAATATTTTGACTTTTAAAAATTATATGTAAAGAAGCTCAAAACAAAAAGTTGGGTAGTTTTTGTTTCTTATTCAAATGAATCTTAGAAGTAAAACAAATTTTAGCTTTTATGTCGGTTTCATAATGATTGGAAAGTCGAATAAGAGAGTGTTTTTGTATGCCCTCATCAGGTTTGTAAAATGCCGCTATGCTAAAATAACAGGTTAAATGGAATAAATATATGATTTTATCATTTAAACTTCGAATTTAAGCTCTAATGAACACCTTCAGAGATAGTTGAAAGTCTCAAAATAAATTTGATACAGTTTTTCTTATGGAGAAATGGCCTCCATAATACGGGAACCATAACTTTTGTTTTCTATATATGGCCGGGCTTCGACCAGACCGAACTGAGCGCCATGCGAAAATTTAGAAACAACAAAATTTGAATCTAGTGAAATTCATATACCAGATCGAAAAGGCAAATATGATTGACAGAAATGAGTTCTCTGGATTATAAACTATCAATTCTGGTTTAAAAACTTCAAAGGTTTCGTCTCTAAATTAAAATATTTGCACATAAAATTCAAGTGTATCAAAAAAAACGATAATGGCGTTCAGTTCGGTCTGGTCGAATCACGACCATATATAAAAATGAATGTTTGTCTGTCTGTCTGTTCCCTATAGACTCGGAAACTACTGAACCGATCATCGTCAAAACTGGCATCTGAGGGTTTTTGAGGCCGGGGATGGTTTCTGTAATATTCAAAACTCCATCCGACTTAAGAGAGGGGGAGCTTCCATACAAAATTTGTAGTTTTTCGAAACAAATTAAAGTCATGACATCCATTTTCTCGAGACTTTTTTCTTCCTTTGGGCGGTTTGTTTTCCGTCTCCAAGGTCGAGGCGTCGCGAGCCAACGTCGCAAAAGGATAGTAACCCAGGCATAGCATACTGATCAGTGGGAATATTTTGGCGCGTATTTCTCAACCAAGAATATTTTCATGGCAAGGGGTGGCGATATGAAGCCTTGATGTGATTTTTTTCTACTTGATTCCTAGCTCATTTGTTCAGCACATGGTTATGAATGACGCCTAGATGAGACCCAGATTGACATTTTGCCGATCGAATAAAACATACATTTTTTTGCCAAAATCTGAAATTCAAAAGTCATGGCATCCATTTTTAGAGATTTTCTTTTATTTGAGGGGTTTGTTTTTCGTCTCTATGATCAAACAAACGTCGTCGCAAGTGGATATTAACCGAAGCATTGATTGTTCATTGATCGCTGGAAAAATTTAACAATCAGGCGCCTGTTTCTCAACCAAGTACCTCAGCTTTCTTATGCACGTGGGGGCGATATGCAACCTAGATGTGTTTATTTCTTGCTTAATTGCACGTGGTAATAAATGACGCCTAGATGTGACACGGATTGGTATTTTATCAATCGAATCAAAACCAATTGAAAGATTTGCAAAAATACTTCCATATTTAGTTCGTGTTAATGTAGGTAGCATTCGACTTTTCATTCAAGGAACATAAGAACATGTTCAAACGTTCAACTTTTCCTGTTAAAATAAAATTAAAAATTATGTTTTCTTCTAGAAATTGTTACTTCGGCCCAAATACACAACTGAAACGAATTTAGAAATGAAAATAAGAGCTTTTTATTTTAAATAATTCTGAAAAAACCATCGTACTTTTTGCTTACATACCAATTCAAGTACGTACTTAACATGAAAAGTGTTTTTGTGTTACATGGCTGCATGAAAGAGACTTTTGATCAGCTTCGGTTTTGAAAAGCGAGACTTTAGAACTGATATTCAACTGGATGCAAAATGTTTATGAGAAATTTTGAGTATACCCTTAAAGTGTTAAAAACAATATTTTGAGTATACCCTTAAAGTGTTAAAAACAATATTCTCTTCTGTCAACTTACACGGTGGGCTAAGGGCAAACGTCGAACTTTGAAGAAATTCATCTTCAAAATTATTCAATATGTTGGAAAGACCAGAAGGGGTATTCCGAATGTTGAAACTGAAGCGGATATTGAAAATTCTTAAATGTCTTTGTAAATGAAGGTTTCGTTAAAAGTGAAGTAACAAACATAAATTTATACTGCAGGAATACTGCAGAGATATCAGTGAAACTTGATAGAACAAAAAACAGGAAATCGCATTAAATCCATTTTAAAGCCATTACTCTGACGCATCTGTAAAAAAGCTTTGCATTGACACTTGCCCCAATATACGGGACAAATGTTAACTTAGAAATTTGTTTTTGCCAACATATTTGAATATTTGACTGTCAAAGAGGAAATTAAAAAAAACCCTGAGAAATTATTTAGTGATGCAATTGTTTTTTTTTCAAAAATATTTATATTTTTGCCGTAGTAAATTTATTTAAAAAAAAAAGAAATTTTCACTGTATTTAATACATAACTAATTTAATATATTTTTCATTACCATGATAAGTGCTGTTTGGGTCTCGAGCCGGTTAAATTTGCCCACCTTCTTCAAGCAGTGGGGGACAAAATTGGAAAAGATGGGAAAGCTCCCATGTAAATTTAAGATAAAGAGCTTTTCAAAGAAGGGACCATATTTAAAAAGGTTTTTTGGGTACAGAGTACAAATTTCAGATCTTGAAAAACGAGTTTAGAGATCAAGTTTCAGTTAATAATATATACCATCTTTGAATTGCAATTCAGAACTGCAGCTGCAGCTCTCATTTCAAAGTTGTTGAATCTGAAGTATGATGAGGTTTGATTTAAAAAAATGCTCTCTTAAATCTAAGTTTGAATAAATTTTTATAAATTACATTTATTTCCGGAAGGTGTAGCAAAGCACAACGGGTCAGCTAGTATTCTATAAAATAATAAAAGAAATAGATTATCATAAAACTTCATCTTTGTCGTATGAAAGTTATTAGTTAATAGCATTTCTGATGAAATTATACGGAAATATTGCCAAGAAACAAATATTTTAGCTAAAACATAAATAGGCGCATTTAGCCCGTACGGTTTGAGGTCCGTCAATTTCGACAACAGTTATAATAAAATCGATTTTTTCAAAATCTGAAGGGAATTCCAACATAAAAATTACTCCAATGTATAGAAAACAGATGTGTGCTCTGTTGTGAAACAGACCTCTCCGTGTTAATAAACCAAATATGAGTAATGTATACTCACAGTGTAACTAAATGTGTACTTCGATCTAAACGTGAATATACCTCTGTTTGTTCATTCTTAATAAATCCATCCATGCGCAAAGACCGTTGTTTTATTCCTCTCGTCAGGTTATGGTCCCAGTCCCGGCGCGGATATTAAGAATAAAGTTTTTTTTAACGACGGATTATCGCAAAAAGATTCAGATGTTGTCGGTTCGAGTAGTGAACTAAGTTTGTTCGTGGAATTGCGATACAAAATAGACGTCGGAACGAAAAAGAAACGTTTTTCCTTGTGATTTTCCGGAACGGAAAAGTGTGGATTAAAAACAAAATAGAGGAAGATCGCCACACACCGCGAGTGTATTTGTTTGATGGGAAAAACTTCTCCAACTGGAGTTTTCGTATGGAAGCATACCTGAAAGAATTGGGGTTGCTTCATTGTATCCGGAATACGTTGGAAGAAGAAGAATTTTACCCGGAAGTGGAAGCAGATACTTCTGCTGTGAAACGAGAAAAGGAGGAAAAACGAAATAAGGGTCGGAAAGAAGATACCAAATGCAAATCGATACTGATACATAAAATTGCCGATTCCCAATTAGAATACGTCCGGGGAAAAACGTCGCCCAGGGCGATCTGGTTGTCACTGCAGCAAACGTTTGAGAGAAAGGGTGTGTCGGGAATTTTCTTTCTCTTGAAGCAGCTGGCAGGAATGAAATACGACGATCGTCGGCCGATGGAAGAACATATTTTGTGTTTCGAAAAGACTGTGCGCGAGTTGGAATCCGCGGCAATAAAGTTTGATGAGCCAGTGGTTGTGTTTTTCCTGCTTCAATCAATGCCCAAGTCGTATGAACAATTGATCACCGTGTTGGAAACATTGCCGGTCGATCAATGTGCTCTCTGGATTTTGTGAAATCGCGTTTATTGAGTGAAGATGTTAAACGTCAGAATTTAGTGAGTGGTTCGGAACCGAACACAGCTTTTGCCGGAAGAAGTGGAAAATTTGTGTTTACGTGTCATGGTTGCGGAAAACCGGGACATAAACGTGTTAACTGCCCGAAAGGCAAGCCGTCGGAGCGATTCACTAATGCGTCGAGAAATGTGAAGAAGAAAGGGAAGGCGCATACGGCTGAAACGGGTGAAATCGCGTTCATCGCCAGCGACAGTGGACAAATTAGTGGCGGTAAATTCCACTGGGTGATTGATAGTGGTGGCTCGGAGCACATGGTACACGATAAAAGTGTATTGGTGAACGTTCGGAAATTGGAAACACCAATGGTTATCAGTGTTGCCAAGTCTGGGGTTTCACTTGAAAGTTGGCTAGTTGGTGAAGTGAAAATGAACTGTAAGGTTGATGGAAAATCCATAAAATGCACAGTTCATGATGTGTTGTTTGTCCCTGGGTTGTACAAAATTTTTTTTCGGTGAAGAAAGTTGTGGAACGGGGCATGGAAGTGATTTTTAGATCGCACAATGCTCGCATCATGAGAGGCTCAGATGTAGTGGGCATCGCTTATCGGAAAGGTAAACTGTATGAGCTCGATGTGGAAATGAGATTTGGTGCTGCCATGATATGTAGTGGTGAGGATAAGTTTTCTTTGTGGCATCGAATATACGGCCATATTGGCAACACAGGCTTGTTGAAATTGATCCTAAACAACATGGTTGAGGAAATTGACGGCTGTGTTGGTGTGTCCGGTGACAAAGAGATTTGTGAGCCATGTATGATGGGCAAGCAATCTCGTTTGCCGTTTGATGGTTGTGTGTGTAGTAGATCGTCTCGTCCCCTTGAATTGATCCATACGGATGTACATATGTATGTATACATCTACACAAATGATCATTTGGTATCGGACAAAGTGATGGACGGGGGTCCTAGTGAAATAGTTGAGTTGAGACTGTACGAGAAATCATAACTCACCCGGAAGAAAAGAAAGAAGAGAACATTGACAGTGGCCAACGGAGTGAGTATGTTAGTGCTGAAAATGGTAGTGAAAGTGAAGATGATGCTGTGAGAAGAAGTGATCGTGAAAGGCGTCCTCCAGTGAAGTTGGCGGATTACGAAGTTTACACTGCATTTGCGTTAAACGCAGATAATTTTGTTGAAGATATCCCGTGCAATGTCAACGAGCTGAATAAACGTCCGGATTGGCCGGAATGGGAGAAGGCGATTTCCTGCGGTCACTGAGGAAGAATTCTACGTGGGATTTGGTAGACTGTCCATCTGGTGTCCGTGTACTGCCATGTAAGTGGGTATTTAAAGTAAAGCTTAAGGACGACGGAACCATCGACAGATACAAAGCCCGGCTAGTAGCTAAAGGCTGCTCGCAGCGCCATGGATTCGACTACCAGGAAACGTATGCGCCAGTTGTCAGAATTAGTACGGTGAGAGTTCTGCTGGCCATAGCTGTGCAACAAGGTCTTCATCTGCACCAAATGGATGTGCGCACTGCATTTTTGAATGGTGAGTTGTCGGAAACCGTTCTGATGCGGCAGCCTCCAGGATTTGAGCAGGGGAATAGGGTATGGAAACTCAACAAATCGCTATACGGCTTAAAACAAGCACCTCGAAGCGGGAATGAGCGGTTCAATTCCTTCGTCCTCAAACTTGGATTCAAAAGGTCGCAGTACGACAGTTGCCTCTACACGAAAAAGATTAAAGAACTGGTTTTGTATTTAATTCTTTATGTTGACGACATTATTTTGGCATCAAACTCGCTGGAAGAGCTCAAGAAGGTGAAGAGCTGTCTTAGTCGTGAGTTTGAGATGGACGATATGCAAGAACTTCGATACTTCTTAGGCATGAAGATA
Organism: Uranotaenia lowii; assembly: GCF_029784155.1. Lineage (NCBI taxonomy): Eukaryota > Metazoa > Arthropoda > Insecta > Diptera > Culicidae > Uranotaenia > Uranotaenia lowii. Next base: position 252,929,451 of record NC_073693.1, read on the forward strand.
GAGCATAACAGGCAGGAAGGCAAATTGACCATTAATCAATCCCATTATATTCGCTCACTGCTTAAACGTTTCGGTATGGATCAATGTAAATCTGTATCTATTCCCCTCGAACCTAATCTCAAGTTGCAAAGAATTAGGGAAACCGAAACAGCAACCAAGAACCCCTATCGTGAGCTCGTAGGTTGCTTGACATACCTCATGCTCTCCTCTCGTCCTGATATTTGTGCGGCCGTTAATGTCCTTAGCCGATTCCAAAGTGGTGCTACTGACGAACACTGGAACCATTCGAAACGTGTTCTTCGTTATCTGCAAGGAACCATCGAGTATGATCTGGTTTACAAGCGCAATAGTAATGCTGAACCGCTGATTGGTTTTGCAGACGCAGATTGGAGAAGCGACCTAGATGATCGGAAATCCACTTCGGGAAGCGTATTTCAAGTGTTTGGTAACACTGTGCTGTGGACAAGTCGAAAGCAACCAACAGTGTCCTTGTCATCCACAGAAGCCGAATACATATCGATTAGTCAAGCCGCTTGCGATGCAATATGGCTTCGGAATATTCTGACAGAATTCGGGATCAAGAATATCGCCCCAATCACGGTACACGAGGACAACCAGTCTTGTATACATATTGCAACGGAACCACGGGACCAGAAAAGAATGAAGCACCTGGACATTCGATACAACTTCATTCGCGAATGTATCCAGAACGAAGACCTCAAGGAATGTACTACACAGAAGCAGTTGGCAGATGCATTCACCAAATGTCTACCAGCAGGAACGTTCAAGGAACATCGAGCTACGTTGGGTCTGAGAAGGGGTGTTGTGAAACAGACCTCTCCGTGTTAATAAACCAAATATGAGTAATGTATACTCACAGTGTAACTAAATGTGTACTTCGATCTAAACGTGAATATACCTCTGTTTGTTCATTCTTAATAAATCCATCCATGCGCAAAGACCGTTGTTTTATTCCTCTCGTCATGCTCATGTGTATATAGTTTTTGTACACATATTCGATGAAATATTTGATAAAAAGCAGTATTCCGCTTAATAGGCGCATATAGCCCGCATCTCCCCTAAGTGTTAAAGTATAGTAGCCGATTGTTTTTCGTCATTGTTTGGGTTCTGTGGCGAAGTTAAGTTTCTTTGAGGAGAAAGGACAAAAAATTTTGAAATATGTATTTAGTATTATGATTCAAAGAGTTGTGTTTTTATTTGTTTTTTTTTTGTTTCAAAAATTCTTCTTGGAATCATTATGCTATGTATATGTATTCAGATTATTTGTAATTTATAGGAGGTTATGGAAGACACGCTCTTTTAAATGTAATAAGAAATTTCAGTTTTTAAAGCTTATTGCTGACATAGAGCTCCCTAAATACATATTAAATGTGATTTTCTTTTGTTATAACATGATTGTCACAAATATATGAAGTTGTTTAAACCCAGTGAGTGTTTTTTTATGAAAATTTTCTTTTTTTGCATGTGAAAATCTGTTATTGATAGAGATGACAGTATGTAAATAACACAACCAAATTAAAAACTACAACGAGCACAAGAGACAAAATCAAAATGACTCTAATTCAATAACAGCATATTGAATTAGAGTCATTTTGATTTTGTCTCTTGTGCTTGTTGTAGTTTTTAATTTGGTTGTGTTATTTACATACTGTACTGGTTGTTGTCAGTTGACTTATCATTTGTTAACACTGCTTTTGATTATTCAGTTATGAGATGATCATAAAATTCAGATTTGCCAACAGATGAACAAAATGTTGTAGTTGTAGTTCATTGCCTAGAAGCAGTGTTTAGCATCGCTAATTGAATATCAATATTTAGCGGCGCTAATTAAATCGCTAACTCATTCAAATTTAGCGATCGCTAATTAAAACTGCTAAATGAGCTGAACAAGTTATCGCTTCAAGCTTAAAGCGCTAATCGCTAACAGTTGACTAACTGTAACGTAAACAACATGGCATCAGCATATATTATGGTGGCATCCTAATTCGTTTGCTTAAATACTTTACAAACATAGTGCAGATTGTTTGTTGTGCCCAGTCTGATGAAAAATCTTTAACCAGGTTTTACTTCTTTTTTTTCAAACTTTCAAAATAGAAATGCAAAATTCTTATGATAGGAGCATTGCCAAATGTGGATCTATAAAAACTAAATAAAATAAAAATGCAAATTCATTCTAAGATGATTTTATCTTATTTTTATTTTACCTGATTTTAAATACTAGTTAAAAACTGTATTTTGAAAAGTAAATATCTCATTTACGTAAAGCAAGTTGTTAAAAGTGGATTTTTTCGGCATTTAATAAACAAAACTAGCCGAGTGGGATAGTAATGTAAGATCAAAAAAACCTTGGAAATTTGGAAAATCTTTCAATAATCCATCGATTAACCTAAAAAGCATAATTCAACAAATCAACGGATGTGGACGACCATTCTAAAATCATGTAAAATTTTGATCATGTAGGTCGTGAACTAAATTCTTGCAAGCCAAAAAACTGTATTGAAAAGTTGACCTTTCAGCTTTGAATTGCATAAAGCATATTTAAAATAGTTCAATACTATTTATCAATATTTATTGAATTTCGAGACCATGCAAAATGACCATTTTTACTTGGAGCTCAATGGTTTAAAAATTATACCCTATGTCTCCTTAACTTGTCAAATGACAAAAGTTAATATCAGTAATAATTCGTGAGTTTGAAACAAGTAAATGGAAGTTAGCGGTCTTCTTTTAGCGGATCCAAAAAATAGCGGAACTTTTTAATTCGCTAGCTTGATCGAAATTTAGCGGCCAAATTAAACCGCTAACAAAAAGTTATCGGACTTACTAGCGATTAACGGAATTGCGTATTTGTGCCGAACACTGCCTAGAAGTAAAAGTCAGTCAGTGATCAAGTCAGCTGTCAGGTTAGATGTTTGTTTTGTAACGTTAGTTGTAATAATTGTAATTAACTTACCTGTCGTTTCTGTTGGAAGTGTTTCTGTTGTTGTGATTGTTTCTGTGAAAATGATAATGAAGAAGAAAATTTTTTTTTACCAAATTGTTTATCGCAAGTGGAAGCTAAAGCTTGTAGAAATTAATGAATCAAGTTTCTGAGGTGAAAGTTTTTTCTATCGCTAACTGAAAAATAGAACAGAATATAAATATCTGTAATCTTATGGGTGTAGGGGTAGTCGCAGGGTTGTTTAGGTAGTAGTGTTGATTGAATTGAATAGTTAGAAATGTTACGGATGAAATATAGAATTTTTAGTATCTTACCAGTGCTACTGTCTAATAGCAGTTTCAGCTTATCATCCTGAGTTTTACAGGGCGGAACACTGTTGATTCCGTTCACCACCATGACGATGTTGATTGAATTCTTAGACAAATTCTCCGTCAACAGTTGACCGATATTGTCACAAAAGCTATAAAAAGGAATTAAGAATTATTTTTCCAATATTTTAATGTGCCTATGAAGGTTTCAGAGGCCGAAATATTAGTTCAAAAATCTTTTATGAGGGCCACTGAAAGTCAGAGTTGCAACAAATCAGAACGCGTATTTTCGATACTCACGTTGTAGAATTCCGATTGGTCGTTGCATTTCGTTTAGTGTACTGCTCCAGGGCCATTTTCAACTGATCCACGTCGTACTTCATCCCAAGCGCCTGCCACTTCAGTTCAGGCATTGCCGTAAGGAGATGATCGACGCTGAAAATAAAAATAGTAAAAATTGAGTTTCATCAAATCATATTCGATTCCAGAGTAAAGGGGAAGCAATCATAATAGACTGTCAGTATTTCAATCAATAGGCTGGATTTAGCAACACAGCTTGATTCACAAAGCTTAAACACGGATTGTGTATTCTACACAAGAATGTGTTGATTCTGTTCAATAACTGTATTAACACTCACAGAATACATGTAATATCAAGCATAACATCTTGACTTAGGTTCTTGTTTCTTGATAAATCTTTTTTAATAATATTCACAAGAAATTTTGAAGATGGAATATTGGTCAGGTTTTTAAAGAGCCAGTCAGTTATACACTGCCGGCCAAAAGTTTGGGATCACCCGCTAAAAAAAACATGCAAATTTTGATCGTTCATATCTCAGCCGTCTTAGAACATATTGCAAATCTTCTGACCTTATTTGAAAGATATTGTGCAAAAGCTATTTCGGAGGTTTTTTTGTACAGATATAATGTTTGAGTTTTGTACCTTAATTTTAACCTTATGTTAGAACATTTTCAAAAATCGCACTCAATATTCAAAGTCGATCATCTCGGGATAGGGTGGACCAAATATCAAAATTTGAGCTGCATTAGAATGCTTATTCTTTACTTTTCAAAACACAATCAATGTTTTTTTGCAAAAAATTAAAAATGTACTTTTAATTGATAAAATAGACACTTACATAAGTTATCGTCCAAAAGTTTGGGATCACCCCTTAGTATGGTGTATCGGCCAAAAGTTTGGGATCATTCTTTTAAAAACATGCAAATTTATTTCATTTATATCTTTCTCATCTAACATCGTATTGCAGATCTGAAGGGTTCATTTGGAAGCTTAGGATTTGTTGTTTTTCATCATAAATTCAAACAAAAATTATATTTTAAAGTGATAATTATAAAAGTCTGAACTTTCATAAAACAATTAATTTGAGGTCAATTTTTTATGATTTTTAAGAATAAATGTTTTCTGAAAACTCTCTTCTCCTTCTTCCTCTTTCTGGTCTTCACACGGCAGGCCACGATCTATCTGTTCGCGGTCAGTTTCGGTCTACTTTGGAATCAAGTCTTGGTAATGCTCGAAGTGAATTTAATGTTATCTGGGCTGATTCAGCGCCACAGGCTCGTTGTTTAACGTTCTCAGAAGTGGTTGAAAATGGGTTGCCTGCTTCGGGTAAAACTTATGGAAAAAACCAAGTAATGCGGTAATGCGAAGGCCTGGGAAACTCCCAGAAATTCAAATAATTTCGCTTCTTCTTCATTTTTTGATTCCAACAATTTTGTTGATTTGATTTCTTTTCGTTATGCTAACAACATAATAATGACTTTGTCAATTCCCTCATGAATCCAAATAAATAGATCTTCATAAATTATGAAAGGCTAGATCCTCAAAGTTCAGCGGAAGCTGCCATTTTGGATTCAAAGACGGCGTCAAACAGCGAAATTCGACCTCTACTCGTTTAGCCCTTTCACCCAATACCAAAATGTTGGGGTTTTGTGCGATTTTAAGTCATTTACAACATTTTAAAGTTCAGAGGAAGCCGCCATCTTGAATTTCAAAATGGCTTCTCAAATTGTCTGTCATATTTACTGTTCTAATGATTAACAACTCAGAAATGAGTAACTCATCCTGAGCTTGTAATGGTTGGTTGCAATATCGAAGGGCACAAAATGACGCCATGTTGATGGATTCATAATGCAAGTATTTGAAAATATTTGTTAATGCCTCTTTTCCATCAATTCTATCTTGATAGACCATCGAATTTGACGAGGGGCATTTATTTTAAGAAATTATTTCATACATATTTTACCAAAAATCTGAGATATGAGATGCTCATAATATGATTAAAACATTGCATTGGTGTTTTGGATATTAATTTTACCAGATTATATCTCAATAATGTAATGATCATTAATCAACCATCATGATTGCTGGAAAAAATGAAAAATAAATAAAAAATAAACTCACAAAATCGAAAAAAAAAAATTGCTCACATGTTTAATGATAGCTTTATTAAAGCTTTGGTGATCAAAATTTTAAAGCATAATGATTTTATAAAAAAAAACTGGCCATGATGGCGTTTTTAGTTTGCTTTCACTTTTTTCATTTTTATTAAAGTTTTGGTGATGTTATAGAATGCGCTTTAGCTTTTTATGAAGATTAATGCTATAGTCCTAACGAAATTTTGCTGACCATGATAAAGCTAAAATTGTTACTTGGGTAAAACCGCTTCTGTACCCAAAGTTAAATATAAATTTAATCAATCTTTTATCGATGATAATCTTAAGTTTTTGGTACGAATGAAAAACATTCGTCGATGTTGGGATCCTCATTTGAAATTTATTTACTGTGACCTTCAAAAATAAATCATACGTCGTTTAAATTTTAATGTAATGAAAATTTGGCAAAAGCAGTATTTAACTTAAAATCTGAAGGTTGTTCAACTGGTGTTGATTTGCTTCATTTGAAAAATCTTTTGACAGTGTTTGGCACAAAGGTTTGGTAGCTAATTTAGTTCGATTTGATTTCCGATACATCTTTTTAAAATAATTAAAATTTTATTACCAAGCCGAACTTTGCAAGAAAACTATTAAAATTCATGCAATTTTGAATATTTTGATATTTAGATATTTTGAACTCTGTATTCTGAATTCTGTTTTCGATTTTCATTTCGGTATCAGTATTGCCATTTCGAGATGTGATTGTAGCTTACAGATTGTGAAATTTTTAAATTGAAATTCTGTATTTGGTCAATTCTGAATTTTTATTCAAAATTTTGGTTCTGATTCGGAATTAGGATTCTGCCTTCCATATGCTGAATGCATTATTTTTAATTCTGATTCTGAATCCAGGTTCTGATATTTTTTTCGGTTCGGAAATTTTGTTCGAATTTCTGATTCTGAACTCTGATTTGAGTTCTGATTCTACCTTTTGATTCTGATTCTGAGTAATTGTATTTTTCTGAATTTTTGTTTCTCAAATTTCCATTTCTTAAATTAAAGAATTCTCAATATGAATTTTAAATTAAATCTTGTTTCTGAACTCTGAATCCTTAATAATGATTGTTGATGCTGATTTCAGGCTTCTGATTTTGGATTTATTATTTCTGATTTTCGAATTTTTACTTTAATTTTTGATTCTGCTTGGTTTTGAATTCAGAATTTTCATATCGATTTTGAAATTCAGATTTTGAATTCTCGGATGTGACTCAGAATTTTTTAATTCTGATTTTTCGATTCTTGTAAATTTATTTTCGACATATCGGTAAGAATTTATATTTTTGGAGAAAGAATCTTTTGATTTTTTATTTCCAAGAATGTACATTTTCACAAATATGCCGAAAATAAATTTAAAAAAATTAATTAAATGGTGGTTAACTCATCTTAAAAGGTTTTTTAATTCTGAATTCTGGTTCTGATTATGAATTCCGGTTCTTAATCCCTCATTCTTAATTCTGATTCTTAATTTAGATTCTGAGTTCTGATTATGGTCTGAATTCTGAATCCAAATTCTCAATTCTGTTTCCTAAATTTGCTTTTTTAAAACTGTATTTTGAATCTAAATTCTGTTTCTGAACTTCGCCGCCGCCCGTGGCGTAGAAGATAGCCTTCAAGTCTTCTAAGCCAGGGGGTATGAGACCGAATCCCGGTCACGGCATACATAGTACACTTTCGGTGGGTTGGTGGTTTTAGCATTTGGAAGATGCTAGCCATCATATCCTTGAAAAATGTACGCTTAGAGTTAAGTAAAAAGGAATCTCTTCGAGGAAACATCATGTTTCATTGAGATCCTGTATGTGTTTGTGTTCGTTTAAAAAAAAAAAATTCTGAAGCATAATTTTTTTTGCTCCCGATTTCTGAATTATGATTCTGAATTTATATTCTGAACCTGAGATCTGATTTCATATTTTATTTCATAAATCTGATTTTTGTTCAGTTATGAATTTGATATCAAAATTCTCATTTCAAGTTTACACTTTTCATTTCACATTTTGAATTCTCAACTCTGAATTTTGTGAAATTTTAATTTTAATCCTAAATTCTGGATCTGATTTTTAATTCTTGTTCTCAAATTTATTTACTTTTTCTTTAAATTGAAGAATTCTGAATCTCAATCCTTTTTCTGAACACTGAATTGTAAATTATACTTTCTGATTCGGATTTCAAAATTCTGAATTAGGAATTTTTATTTTAATCTCATTAGCTGATTTATTTTTTTTATTATTTTTGAATACAAATGTATAAAGTTATTTTTTGTAAATTTGCTCGAAACATTTGGACGAAACGTTTTTTACGCATACATAGAAAAATTTACGACACGATTTGTTTTCTTTCAGTTTGATTTGAAAATGTGAATTAGAAAAAACTCGGGCAAAATTCGGACTTTTACAATTAAATCCGGGCAACCAGGCCTAAAGAATCAGAATTTAAAATCATAATTCAGAATTATGATTATTTATTTTATTTATTTTTTTATTCAGAATTCAGAAATCAATATCAGAATGCAGAATCAGAGTTAAGAATGAGGAATTCAGAATCGGAATCCAAATCAGAAGTCAGAAACCAGAATCAGCTATCAACATTCAGAGCTCAAAAACACAATTCCGATTCAAAAATCGTACCTCGGTTTCGAAGTCAGAATCAGAATTCAAAATCACAATTCAGAATTACGATTATTACATTTTTTTTTTATTTCTGAATTAGAATTCAGAAATCAATATCTTGAAAAAAGGATGGGTTTGTGCATGCCATAACAAATTCTTTTTTTTTTTTGAGTTATCGACTGTGATTTGATTTTCGTTGGTTGTTGAATGGCAAACTCGCATGGCAAAAGACTGAGTTTGCCATTCAACAACTAACAAAATCAATAACAGAATTCAGAATCAGAGTTGAGAATGAGGAATTTAGAATAAAAGTTCAGAATGAGCGAGTCAGAATCGGTATTCACAATAGACACGAGAATTCAGAATCAAAATTCAGAAACTAGGAACATATGAGAATTCAGAGTCGGAGTAGTGAAATCAAAACTCGAAATAAATGTTTGCGCAGATATTTTATAAAACAAATTGAGAAAAGTCCGGTTTCCAAATGTTATATTGATTATCTGGGCAAATATTATCTCATATGTTCCTAGTTTCTGAATTTTAATTTTAATTTTTGTATCAATTGTGAATACCGATTCTGATACGCTCATTCTGAGTTCTGATTCTGAATTCCTTATTCTTAACTCTGATTCTGAATTCTGTTATTGATTTCGTTAGTGGTTGAATGGAAAGCTCTGTCTTTTGCCATGCGAGTTTACCATTCAATAACCAACGAGAATCAAATCACAGTCAAAATCTCGAAAAAAAAATTAGTTATGGCAAACCCATCCGTTTTATTTCAAGATATTGATTTCTGGATCTCTGGATTCTAATTCTGATTTAATATAAAACCATAATCATAATTCTGAATTGTGATTTTGACTTCTGATTCTCAATTTTAAACCGAAGTTCGACTTTTGAATCTGAATTGTCAGTTTTGGTTCCTAAATTTGTTAATTTTTTTAATTTGAAGAATTTTGAATATTTTTTTCTGAACCTTAATTTTTTTTTGTTGAGCTTTGAATTGTTATAGCTGATTCTGGTTTCTGACATCTGATTTCGAAATTTGAAATTCGGAAATTGTTTCTCAGTTAAAGTTCTGATTCTGTTCTTGATTTTGAATTCGATATCATAATTCCCTTTAGATTTTGGAATTCATATTTTAAATGCTAATTCCGAATTCTTAATTTTAATGCAAAATTTTGTAAATTTTCCATTCATGTTTTTTTTATCATAAAAATTCATAAAAAGCCAAAAACAAACGAATTTCGATTTCGAATTCTGGTGTTGATTTTGGGTTCCGATTCAGATTTCTGAACTCCAACTCCAAATTTTTCTTCTGTTCTTGTTATTAAAATTTTGATCCACAATTCTGAATTTTGTTCTAAGCACTGAATTGTGAATTGTGAAGTGGAATGCAGAATACTGAGTATTAATTCTGGGGTTTTATTTGAACTCTGGATGTTGAATTTCGTTTTTGAGATCTGATCTTATTTTGTGATTTTGGTTCCGAGTTTTAGTTTTCAACTGCGATTAGGGTTGTACAACTAACTTCACAATGATTGTTATTTTCTTCAATTTTGTTTTTCTCCATAAAAAATAAATGCACAAATCGTTTTCCACTATTTCTTCACAAAACGTTAAAAAGGGTGCCTAGTCGGGATAGCACACGGCACCCTTCCAAATAAACAAATTTCAAATCAAAATCATAAAACGTTTGAATTCACTGCGTCCAAGGCACTTCGTTCGTTATCAGTTTTTTCACACTGTCCACGTTTTTTGCGAAGATTTTTGTGCTGCTCTTTTCACTTTTTAAATTTTATTTAGATTTTGAAAGCATTATTTGCGGTAGTCTCTTGTAGGAGTTTTAATGTTTCACTTTCATCACTCAACTCCTGTAACTTCGAACTGCGTGTTCTGTTCAAAGTTTTTTTCGTTCCTTCCTGATTCCGAAGTTTGTTAATTTTCTTATTGTTGATTTTTATCTCTCGTAGTACTGGTTCCGGTTCGTTCCTGAATCTGGGTTCAGTTGCGCTGCATGCTGAATTTTGTTCGAATTTCCGGATTCAAATTTGTACTTCTTAATTCCGGTCTTCGAAAGCTGAACTGGAGTTCATCTTTTCCTAAACGTTGCTAAATTCTTCTGTAGAATGATGATTTTTCTCTTCAATTAAAATGTGAGTCGGCATTCCTTTGAAAAAAAAAAAAATAAGTTGAAATTGCTTTGGAATAATTGTGCTCACTAGCTTTGAACTTTTTGAATTCCAGTGAGTTCTCTTCTTTAAACTCATGTTATTTTAAAAATTGGATCAAAACAGCCATTCCACTACTAAAAATCTCAACTTTTCACTCAAATATGTTTCCAACGTCCTTATATTTCTGATGCATTTTCACACCGAGTCCATACGTAGTTCTTGTAAAGAACACAATCAAGTCACAGATTCATATGGTTGATGTCAGCAACGTCATTCGATAGAAATTTGAAAATTCTCGTTGTTCTGGAATCTGGCTTAGAACTTTTGATAACTGCTTCGTAAGCACTTCGTCACTGTCAGTTAGGTTTTCTGAGTAAATTCCACCACATGTATCCGTTGCTTTGAATTTTTCCTCATTTTCCCAGTCAAACTTTTGAGACCCTCCACCACTTTTTTTTATTCTTCTGTAACTTCAAGAACAGCTTATGCAGTGAATTGTTAAGTTTCGTAGATATTTATCAACATTGAGAGTTGCAAGTCTCATTCCATTTCTTCGTCACTGATAGCTTTTCAACGTACTCGTTCACTGTTCAACAATCTTTGTTCATCAATTGGTAATCCATATTCCAACTTTTCACATGGTGACCCTTAGAATTTTATAGTTCTAAAATTTCTTCAAAGTGATAATTTTCGCACAGCTCATCACAAGACATCATATTTTAAAAGCGTCGAATTCACTAACATTCAAAGTTGTGGATAGCAATGTTCCACCAACCATCACCAAATTTCCCGTTTGTAATTTTCTTATGTTTCCCACAAACAAATTTGTATGCTCCTTTAACCCAACTCACCGATTATCAGATTTTTCCACAATTCTTGCCACCACATCATTGGCCCTGAACTTTGCTCCACTATCACTGAATTTCACTTTAGGATCCCCGGTTGTTGCCGCGAAGACGAACACGAACAGGAACAGGCCCACTTGCTTGAGCGCCATCCTGAAGGATCTGCTGCTGGGCCGGATCCAAACACCAGACGAGAAAAGTCTCGTTCAAAAAATTTTCCAACTACTTTGGGTTTCTGAATTCCTTTCGAGGCACAGTTAGTAATAAAGTCCTATTCCTCTCACTTGTTATTTGAGTCGATGCAAGGCCCAATAATCCTTCGGAAATACCGCAAAAAAAAAATCCGACCGAACCGAACCGACAAATTCGCGACGCGACGATACTGATACGATTTTCCTCCCCCGGTACGATCACTCGAAATCGACGCCGGCTGAAGACTGATCCAAGATCCGGCCGGGTATGGGATTTAATATAGATTTTTGCGACCCAGCCAAGATCCCCTTGGATTCAAGATTCCCATTCGTGGCAACTTGCGAAATTTTGACCTGATTTCCCGAGGGGGCTCGCTTCGAGAAAAGACTCCACCATTTCTCCGGAAGACGCAAAACGGACGGCGAAATATGCTAATTTTCCGCGAGCATCTTAGCGAATCTTGAGAGGCCGCCGCGGTATCATCTTCGCGAATCCCTGCTAGTTAAGTCCGTCGAATAGTTTCTGATTCTAACGACCGATCAGCTGCCTGAGTGCGGCTCTGATCGATATTGGAGATGTAAAAATTATGCGTAGCATCTCAGCGAGTCTAGTCATCTGTGTATTAATTATTGGATCAGAGGCTCAGGTTGAAATATGGTAATATGCCTAGTGTAAAATTTGGAATGCTCGAATCAGCAACACGTGCCTGTGGGTTTTTATCTCAAAAACTGCAACTCGTGGCTGCATTTTGACTATGAAATCGGGAAAAGTCAAACCAGCGCTTTGATGTTTAATTTATGGACATATTTTATTTGTTTTCAATTTAAGATTTAATTGCTTGAAGTGGCACTTTTTTCACCACTTTTTTGAATTAAATAAACCATTCCTGTATTTTCCCACATTATTTAACTCCGAATTTTTCCTTCACAAAAATTACAAAAATGACAAAAATTACTAAAAAAAAACAAATCTAAGGAAAATAGGGACATGACAAAAATTACTAAAAAAAATATGAAATGACATTTTAAAATTAAAAAATTTAAAGGATTTAAAAATAACAAAAAAGACAAAAATGATAAAAATGAGAAAAAAGAAAAAATTGACAAAAATGATAAAAATGAGAAAAAAACAAAATTGACAAAAATGACAAAAATGCCAAAAATGACCACAATGACAACAATGACAAAAAATGACAAAAATGACAAAAATGACAAAAATGACAAAAATGACAAAAATGACAAAAATGACAAAAATGACAAAAATGACAAAAATGACAAAAATGACAAAAATGACAAAAATGACAAAAATGACAAAAATGACAAAAATGACAAAAATGACAAAAATGACAAAAATGACAAAAATGACAAAAATGACAAAAATGACAAAAATGACAAAAATGACAAAAATGACAAAAATGACAAAAATGACAAAAATGACAAAAATGACAAAAATGACAAAAATGACAAAAATGACAAAAATGACAAAAATGACAAAAATGGCAAAAATGACAAAAATGACAAAAATGACAAAAATGACAAAAATGACAAAAATGACAAAAAAGACAAAAATTACAAAAATGACAAAAAAGACAAAAATGACAAAAATGACAAAAATGACAAAAAATACGAAAATGACAAAAGTGACAAAAATGACAAAAATGGCAGAAATGACAAAAATCTCAAAAATTACAAAAATTACAAAAATTACAAAAATTACAAAAATGATAAAAAAGACAAAAATGACAAAAAATGACAAAAATGACAAAAATGACAAAAATGATAAAAATGACAAAAATGACAAAAATGACAAAAATGACAAAAATGACAAAAATGGCAAAAATGACAAAAATGACAAAAATGACAAAAATGACAAAAATAACAAAAAAGACAAAAATGACAAAAAGGACAAAAAGGACAAAAATGACAAAAAGGACAAAAATGACAAAAATTATAAAAATGACAAAAATGACAAAAATGACAAAAATGACAAAAATGACAAAAATGACAAAAATGACAAAAATGACAAAAATGACAAAAATGACAACAATAACAAAAATGACAAAAATGACAAAAATGACAAAAATGACAAAAATGACAAAAAAGACAAAAATGACAAAAATGACAGAAATGACAAAAATGACAAAAATGACAAAAATGACAAAAATGACAAAAATGACAAAAATGACAAAAATGACAAAAATGACAAAAATGACAAAAATGACAAAAATGACAAAAATGACAAAAATGACAAAAATGACAAAAATGACAAAAATGACAAAAATGACAAAAATGACAAAAATGACAAAAATGACAAAAATGACAAAAATGACAAAAATGACAAAAATGACAAAAATGACAAAAATGACAAAAATGACAAAAATGACAAAAATGACAAAAATGACAAAAATGACAAAAATGACAAAAATGACAAAAATGACAAAAATGACAAAAATGACAAAAAATGACAAAAATGACAAAAATGACAAAAATGACAAAAATGACAAAAATGACAAAAATGACAAAAATGACAAAAATGACAAAAATGACAAAAATGACAAAAATGACAAAAATGACAAAAATGACAAAAATGACAAAAATGACAAAAATGACAAAAATGACAAAAATGACAAAAATGACAAAAATGACAAAAATGACAAAAATGACAAAAATGACAAAAATGACAAAAATGACAAAAATGACAAAAATGACAAAAATGACAAAAATGACAAAAATGACAAAAATGACAAAAATGACAAAAATGACAAAAATGACAAAAATGACAAAAATGACAAAAATGACAAAAATGACAAAAATGACAAAAATGACAAAAATGACAAAAATGACAAAAATGACAAAAATGACAAAAATGACAAAAATGACATAAACGACATAAACGACAAAAGTTATAAAAATGACAGAAATGGATAAAATTGCACAATAATGACAAAAATGACAAAAATGACAAAAATGACAAAAATGACAAAAATGACAAAAATGACAAAAATGACAAAAATGACAAAAATGACAAAAATGACAAAAATGACAAAAATGACAAAAATGACAAAAATGACAAAAATGACAAAAATGACAAAAATGACAAAAATGACAAAAATGACAAAAATGACAAAAATGACAAAAATGACAAAAATGACAAAAATGACAAAAATGACAAAAATGACAAAAATGACAAAAATGACAAAAATGACAAAAATGACAAAAATGACAAAAATGACAAAAATGACAAAAATGACAAAAATGACAAAAATGACAAAAATGACAAAAATGACAAAAATGACAAAAATGACAAAAATGACAAAAATGACAAAAATGACAAAAATGACAAAAATGACAAAAATGACAAAAATGACAAAAATGACAAAAATGACAAAAATGACAAAAATGACAAAAATGACAAAAATGACAAAAATGACAAAAATGACAAAAATGACAAAAATGACAAAAATGACAAAAATGACAAAAATGACAAAAATGACAAAAATGACAAAAATGACAAAAATGACAAAAATGACAAAAATGACAAAAATGACAAAAATGACAAAAATGACAAAAATGACAAAAATGACAAAAATGACAAAAATGACAAAAATGACAAAAATGACAAAAATGACAAAAATGACAAAAATGACAAAAATGACAAAAATGACAAAAATGACAAAAATGACAAAAATGACAAAAATGACAAAAATGACAAAAATGACAAAAATGACAAAAATGACAAAAATGACAAAAATGACAAAAATGACAAAAATGACAAAAATGACAAAAATGACAAAAATGACAAAAATGACAAAAATGACAAAAATGACAAAAATGACAAAAATGACAAAAATGACAAAAATGACAAAAATGACAAAAATGACAAAAATGACAAAAATGACAAAAATGACAAAAATGACAAAAATGACAAAAATGACAAAAATGACAAAAATGACAAAAATGACAAAAATGACAAAAATGACAAAAATGACAAAAATGACAAAAATGACAAAAATGACAAAAATGACAAAAATGACAAAAATGACAAAAATGACAAAAATGACAAAAATGACAAAAATGACAAAAATGACAAAAATGACAAAAATGACAAAAATGACAAAAATGACAAAAATGACATAAACGACATAAACGACAAAAGTTATAAAAATGACAGAAATGGATAAAATTGCACAATAGATAATGACAAAAATGACAAAAATGACAAAAATGACAAAAATGACAAAAATGACAAAAATGACAAAAATGACAAAAATGACAAAAATGACAAAAACGACAAAAATGACAAAAATGACAAAAATGACAAAAATTACAAAAATGACAAAAAAGACAAAAATGACAAAAATGACAAAAATGACAAAAATGACAAAAATGACAAAAATGACAAAAATGACAAAAATGACAAAAATGACAAAAATGACAAAAATGACAAAAAAGACAAAAATGACAAAACTGACAGAATTGACAATATTGACAAAATTGACAAAATTGACAAAAATTACAAAATGACAAAAATGACAAAAATGACAAAAATGACAAAAATGACAAAAATGACAAAAATGACAAAAATGACAAAAATGACAAAAATGACAAAAATGACAAAAATGACAAAAATGACAAAAATGACAAAAATGACAAAAATGACAAAAATGACAAAAATGACAAAAATGACAAAAATGACAAAAATGACAAAAATGACAAAAATGACAAAAATGACAAAAATGACAAAAATGACAAAAATGACAAAAATGACAAAAATGACAAAAATGACAAAAATGACAAAAATGACAAAAATGACAAAAATGACAAAAATGACAAAAATGACAAAAATGACAAAAATGACAAAAATGACAAAAATGACAAAAATGACAAAAATGACAAAAATGACAAAAATGACAAAAATGACAAAAATGACAAAAATGACAAAAATTACAAAAATTACAAGAATGACAAAAATTACAAAAATGACAAAAATGACAAAAATGACAAAAATGACAAAAATGACAAAAATGACAAAAATGACAAAAATGACAAAAATGACAAAAATGACAAAAATGACAAAAATGACAAAAATGACAAAAATGTCAAAAATGACAAAAATGACAAAAATGACAAAAAAGAAAAAAAATTCAAAAATTACAAAAATAACAAAAATGACAAAAATAACAAAAATGACAAAAATGACAAAAATTACAAAAATGACAAAAATGACAAAAATGACAAAAATGACAAAAATGACAAAAATGACAAAAATGACAAAAATGACAAAAATGACAAAAATGACAAAAATGACAAAAATGACAAAAATGACAAAAATGACAAAAATGACAAAAATGACAAAAATGACAAAAATGACAAAAATGACAAAAATGACAAAAATGACAAAAATGACAAAAATGACAAAAATGACAAAAATGACAAAAATGACAAAAATGACAAAAATGACAAAAATGACAAAAATGACAAAAATGACAAAAATGACAAAAATGACAAAAATGACAAAAATGACAAAAATGACAAAAATGACAAAAATGACAAAAATGACAAAAATGACAAAAATGACAAAAATGACAAAAATGACAAAAATGACAAAAATGACAAAAATGACAAAAATGACAAAAATGACAAAAATGACAAAAATGACAAAAATGACA
This sequence comes from Uranotaenia lowii, assembly GCF_029784155.1. NCBI lineage: Eukaryota > Metazoa > Arthropoda > Insecta > Diptera > Culicidae > Uranotaenia > Uranotaenia lowii. Next base: position 252,946,657 of record NC_073693.1, read on the forward strand.
AAAATGACAAAAATGACAAAAATGACAAAAATGACAAAAATGACAAAAATGACAAAAATGACAAAAATGACAAAAATGACAAAAATGACAAAAATGACAAAAATGACAAAAATGACAAAAATGACAAAAAATGACAAAAATGACAAAAATGACAAAAATGACAAAAATGACAAAAATGACAAAAATGACAAAAATGACAAAAATGACAAAAATGACAAAAATGACAAAAATGACAAAAATGACAAAAATGACAAAAATGACAAAAATGACAAAAATGACAAAAATGACAAAAATGACAAAAATGACAAAAATGACAAAAATGACAAAAATGTCAAAAATGACAAAAATGACAAAAATGACAAAAAAGAAAAAAAATTCAAAAATTACAAAAATAACAAAAATGACAAAAATAACAAAAATGACAAAAATGACAAAAATTACAAAAATGACAAAAATGACAAAAATGACAAAAATGACAAAAATGACAAAAATGACAAAAATGACAAAAATGACAAAAATGACAAAAATGACAAAAATGACAAAAATGACAAAAATGACAAAAATGACAAAAATGACAAAAATGACAAAAATGACAAAAATGACAAAAATGACAAAAATGACAAAAATGACAAAAATGACAAAAATGACAAAAATGACAAAAATGACAAAAATGACAAAAATGACAAAAATGACAAAAATGACAAAAATGACAAAAATGACAAAAATGACAAAAATGACAAAAATGACAAAAATGACAAAAATGACAAAAATGACAAAAATGACAAAAATGACAAAAATGACAAAAATGACAAAAATGACAAAAATGACAAAAATGACAAAAATGACAAAAATGACAAAAATGACAAAAATGACAAAAATGACAAAAATGACAAAAATGACAAAAATGACAAAAATGACAAAAATGACAAAAATGACAAAAATGACAAAAATGACAAAAATGACAAAAATGACAAAAATGACAAAAATGACAAAAATGACAAAAATGACAAAAATGACAAAAATGACAAAAATGACAAAAATGACAAAAATGACAAAAATGACAAAAATGACAAAAATGACAAAAATGACAAAAATGACAAAAATGACAAAAATGACAAAAATGACAAAAATGACAAAAATGACAAAAATGACAAAAATGACAAAAATGACAAAAATGACAAAAATGACAAAAATGACAAAAATGACAAAAATGACAAAAATGACAAAAATGACAAAAATGACAAAAATGACAAAAATGACAAAAATGACAAAAATGACAAAAATGACAAAAATGACAAAAATGACAAAAATGACAAAAATGACAAAAATGACAAAAATGACAAAAATGACAAAAATGACAAAAATGACAAAAATGACAAAAATGACAAAAATGACAAAAATGACAAAAATGACAAAAATGACAAAAATGACATAAACGACATAAACGACAAAAGTTATAAAAATGACAGAAATGGATAAAATTGCACAATAATGACAAAAATGACAAAAATGACAAAAATGACAAAAATGACAAAAATGACAAAAATGACAAAAATGACAAAAATGACAAAAATGACAAAAATGACAAAAATGACAAAAATGACAAAAATGACAAAAATGACAAAAATGACAAAAATGACAAAAATGACAAAAATGACAAAAATGACAAAAATGACAAAAATGACAAAAATGACAAAAATGACAAAAATGACAAAAATGACAAAAATGACAAAAATGACAAAAATGACAAAAATGACAAAAATGACAAAAATGACAAAAATGACAAAAATGACAAAAATGACAAAAATGACAAAAATGACAAAAATGACAAAAATGACAAAAATGACAAAAATGACAAAAATGACAAAAATGACAAAAATGACAAAAATGACAAAAATGACAAAAATGACAAAAATGACAAAAATGACAAAAATGACAAAAATGACAAAAATGACAAAAATGACAAAAATGACAAAAATGACAAAAATGACAAAAATGACAAAAATGACAAAAATGACAAAAATGACAAAAATGACAAAAATGACAAAAATGACAAAAATGACAAAAATGACAAAAATGACAAAAATGACAAAAATGACAAAAATGACAAAAATGACAAAAATGACAAAAATGACAAAAATGACAAAAATGACAAAAATGACAAAAATGACAAAAATGACAAAAATGACAAAAATGACAAAAATGACAAAAATGACAAAAATGACAAAAATGACAAAAATGACAAAAATGACAAAAATGACAAAAATGACAAAAATGACAAAAATGACAAAAATGACAAAAATGACAAAAATGACAAAAATGACAAAAATGACAAAAATGACAAAAATGACAAAAATGACAAAAATGACAAAAATGACAAAAATGACAAAAATGACAAAAATGACAAAAATGACAAAAATGACAAAAATGACAAAAATGACAAAAATGACAAAAATGACAAAAATGACAAAAATGACAAAAATGACAAAAATGACAAAAATGACAAAAATGACAAAAATGACAAAAATGACAAAAATGACAAAAATGACAAAAATGACAAAAATGACAAAAATGACAAAAATGACAAAAATGACAAAAATGACAAAAATGACAAAAATGACAAAAATGACAAAAATGACAAAAATGACAAAAATGACAAAAATGACAAAAATGACAAAAATGACAAAAATGACAAAAATGACAAAAATGACAAAAATGACAAAAATGACAAAAATGACAAAAATGACAAAAATGACAAAAATGACATAAACGACATAAACGACAAAAGTTATAAAAATGACAGAAATGGATAAAATTGCACAATAGATAATGACAAAAATGACAAAAATGACAAAAATGACAAAAATGACAAAAATGACAAAAATGACAAAAATGACAAAAATGACAAAAATGACAAAAACGACAAAAATGACAAAAATGACAAAAATGACAAAAATTACAAAAATGACAAAAAAGACAAAAATGACAAAAATGACAAAAATGACAAAAATGACAAAAATGACAAAAATGACAAAAATGACAAAAATGACAAAAATGACAAAAATGACAAAAATGACAAAAAAGACAAAAATGACAAAACTGACAGAATTGACAATATTGACAAAATTGACAAAATTGACAAAAATTACAAAATGACAAAAATGACAAAAATGACAAAAATGACAAAAATGACAAAAATGACAAAAATGACAAAAATGACAAAAATGACAAAAATGACAAAAATGACAAAAATGACAAAAATGACAAAAATGACAAAAATGACAAAAATGACAAAAATGACAAAAATGACAAAAATGACAAAAATGACAAAAATGACAAAAATGACAAAAATGACAAAAATGACAAAAATGACAAAAATGACAAAAATGACAAAAATGACAAAAATGACAAAAATGACAAAAATGACAAAAATGACAAAAATGACAAAAATGACAAAAATGACAAAAATGACAAAAATGACAAAAATGACAAAAATGACAAAAATGACAAAAATGACAAAAATGACAAAAATGACAAAAATGACAAAAATTACAAAAATTACAAGAATGACAAAAATTACAAAAATGACAAAAATGACAAAAATGACAAAAATGACAAAAATGACAAAAATGACAAAAATGACAAAAATGACAAAAATGACAAAAATGACAAAAATGACAAAAATGACAAAAATGTCAAAAATGACAAAAATGACAAAAATGACAAAAAAGAAAAAAAATTCAAAAATTACAAAAATAACAAAAATGACAAAAATAACAAAAATGACAAAAATAACAAAAATTACAAAAATGACAAAAATGACAAAAATGACAAAAATGACAAAAATGACAAAAATGACAAAAATGACAAAAATGACAAAAATGACAAAAATGACAAAAATGACAAAAATGACAAAAATGACAAAAATGACAAAAATGACAAAAATGACAAAAATGACAAAAATGACAAAAATGACAAAAATGACAAAAATGACAAAAATGACAAAAATGACAAAAATGACAAAAATGACAAAAATGACAAAAATGACAAAAATGACAAAAATGACAAAAATGACAAAAATGACAAAAATGACAAAAATGACAAAAATGACAAAAATGACAAAAATGACAAAAATGACAAAAATGACAAAAATGACAAAAATGACAAAAATGACAAAAATGACAAAAATGACAAAAATGACAAAAATGACAAAAATGACAAAAATGACAAAAATGACAAAAATGACAAAAATGACAAAAATGACAAAAATGACAAAAATGACAAAAATGACAAAAATGACAAAAATGACAAAAATGACAAAAATGACAAAAATGACAAAAATGACAAAAATGACAAAAATGACAAAAATGACAAAAATTACAAAAATTACAAAAATGACAAAAATTACAAAAATGACAAAAATGACAAAAATGACAAAAATGACAAAAATGACAAAAATGACAAAAATGACAAAAATGACAAAAATGACAAAAATGTCAAAAATGACAAAAATGACAAAAATGACAAAAATGACAAAAAAGAAAAAAAATTCAAAAATTACAAAAATAACAAAAATGACAAAAATAACAAAAATGACAAAAATGACAAAAATTACAAAAATGACAAAAATGACAAAAATGACAAAAATGACAAAAATGACAAAAATGACAAAAATGACAAAAATGACAAAAATGACAAAAATGACAAAAATGACAAAAATGACAAAAATGACAAAAATGACAAAAATGACAAAAATGACAAAAATGACAAAAATGACAAAAATGACAAAAATGACAAAAATGACAAAAATGACAAAAATGACAAAAATGACAAAAATGACAAAAATGACAAAAATGACAAAAATGACAAAAATGACAAAAATGACAAAAATGACAAAAATGACAAAAATGACAAAAATGACAAAAATGACAAAAATGACAAAAATGACAAAAATGACAAAAATGGCAAAATTGACAAAAATGACAAAAATGACAAAAAAGACAAAAATGACAAAAATGACAAAAATGACAAAAATGACAAAAATGACAAAAATGACAAAAAAGACAAAAATGACAAAAATGACAAAAATGACAAAAATGACAAAAATGACAAAAATGACAAAAATGACAAAAATGACAAAAATGACAAAAATGACAAAAATGACAAAAATGACAAAAATGACAAAAATGACAAAAATGAAAAAATTACAAAAATGACAAAAATGACAAAAATGACAAAAATGACAAAAATGACAAAAATGACAAAGATGCAAAAAATGCAAAAATTGACACAATTAACAAAAGTGACATAAATTACAAAAATTACAAAAATGAATAAATCGCAAAAGTTTCAAAAAATTAAATTTAAAGCAAAAAGTAAATTGATCGTAAGAACTGTTTTTAATCTTATAAATTAATTGTGAAAAATAACAAAAATGATTACTTTCAAATTGTCAAAATGACAATCATTATGAATCAAAATATCCAACATTTTGAAAATTGGTATACTGACTTATGATAACAATATTTTCTGAAGAGACCAATATGACTGAAAATCCAAGATCTATCTTCTATTGCGCAATTCTCAGAAATCTTCGGTTAGTGTTTAAACTAGGTTTCATTCCATTGTGAAATTCGCTAGAGAAAGTACTTTCAAACTGGAGTAGATTCCATCCTAAACTGCATCTCTTGGGATGGAACACAGACTTTTTTCTCTAACCAGCTTCTTTTCGCCGATATTTAATAAAACAGATTAGTCCCACAAACAATCGGTCGAACAAAAAAAAAAAACAACAATTGGTTGATTCGTTGCAGATATCAGATTTATCAAATAACTGAGTCCATAGTGGTTAAGCTATTAATGAAGCAGCAGATGGTGATCATATGTATGTTAATGATGAGAGAATGGCTGAGAGAGAGAGGGGATCATTCAACAGCCATATCAACAAAAAATAAAGGAAATTTTTATGATTAATGATATGCGAAATGATAAATGGCCTGCCAATCGTCAAGTTAGACTTATTTATTTTGTTGAAATTCGAATGATTTGGTTTTTCAAGAAATTCGGTATTGGCATTGAATTTTCTCATTTTTTTATATTCTTGACATTTTTATGATAAACTTGTCATTGAAGTTTAATTTATATTTTAATTCTTGTGGTTTTAAGATTACCTTTAAGATCTCTCTACTGAAAAATTGCAAAATCCTAGTGAAAAATTTAGTTGAAGATGCCTTATAAATAAGGTTGCCCGATTTTTTTTCTGATGTATTCGGACCCGACAAATCTAGGCAATTTTATCTGAAAACCTTGAAAAATCCGGGCATTTGTTTTCAAAATGTTCAACCAAAAATCCAGACAATATCCGGGCAAGTTTGGTCATAACCACGGAATTATTTAGTAAAAATCGAGGAAAATTTTTTGTTATGAAAAAAAAACTCATTAGGATAATCGTATTTTGGGCTTCCAAAACACCAGTCATGATTATTTGGATAAAACTTGCCTTGCAAAATTACTTTTTGGGCGTAAAAATGAAAAAGTATGATAACTCAATTTGAGTTTTTTGTAAGATTTTATAAATATAGTGAATAAATCCGGGAAAAATCAGAGAGAAATCTGGGCACCCCGACTTTTCTCAAATTTTGTGTCAAATATCCGAGCAAGTCCGATTGAACCCGGGCAATTTGACAACCTTAATTATAAACATTCAAACGGTTATCATGTCGTTTGGTGATATCTATGATTTATTTAAAATGTCATCTTCTTCTTCTTCTTCTTCTTCTTCTTACATCAACATGGCCAAAACGTGTAGGCATCCTGGAAAATGGGAGACTTGCGTCTATCATTTTTCTTTTCAGCGTATTACCTGTTGCATATTCCTATGCATTGCAGATATTACTACGGCCAGGCCAACCATGTGATGAAAACCGCAAAAGATACAGGATACAAGGGCGGAATGAAGCGTGGAGATCCCTACCAAACGCTTCATATGATATTTTGAATATGGAAAGACCTAAATATGAATTTGTCATTTGGGAAATTGTATATGGAATAACCTAAAATTAACTTAGTAAATTGAAAATATAAACATGAAGTCTACTTGTAAGTACTTAAAGTATAGAACGAGCTCACCAATTTCGTTGATAGGTACAGGAATTACATAAATTCTGAAAATATGGTATGTTTCACGCTATGGAATTCCATGTTGCGGGTACTCAGCATCAAGTTGTATGATTATCAGGCACTTTTGTACGATCAAAGCAACCCAGAAAAATCTATTCAAGCACATTCGCTAACTATTTTCTGCTTTTATCATCACAAAAAAACTGTTTCTGATAATTAGTTTGAAGTTTAAAAAGTTAATTTTCACAACAATTTACAATTTCTAATATGTATGCAGTTACATACTTTTGACACATCAGTTTATCTAACGAAATTTATCCTTTTCCGGCGAATAAGCGTTGCTATTTCACGAACAAAAGGCACTTCCGGCTACTCACTTACGACTCCTAGGGCATTGGTGCCTAGTCAATTTTCTTGTAGTGTAATTATTAAAGTTTAAAATTCACCACTTGAAAATTAAAATTTTTGCGGACTCCGGGTTAGCCCAGATATTTGAAACAAAATTTAAGAACAATCAGACCAACAAACACTTTGCACTAAATGTGCAAAAACTTAGTCCCAGCCCATTTCTTACACCATAAGTTTTTGATCAGGCGAACCATTATTGGTACACTAACCACCGTTATCGAGTCGAAATTTGTGAGATCTATAAGTGGTTACATCTCAGCGACATTATGAGACAACTTGTTCGTAGACTTCGTTTAGTTTTAGGGAAGAAACAATCTAAAACTCAGGATATCCATGAACCGAACTTCAATTGCACAGGAAAAAAACTATTCACACCACAAGCACTAGCAATCAACCCACAGGCCCGTTCCAAACACTTCCGGTGATCAATGTTTCAGTAGACATCCGGTCACTCTTACAATGGAATAAATTTTCGAACAATTAATCAAACGTTTTCCATTAAAAACAATGAAATCAGAGAAAATTTTCACGGACCCGAAAAAAAACACGTGCGTTGCCATCCAGACAACGCCTACTTCCTTCTATGATTTATTTAAAATGTCATCTGGGAAAAATTTCAGTGTTTTGAGACATCCCTAAATTTAGTCCAATTGAGCTGAAATTTAACTCGGGTAAGTTTTATTTGCATTTCAATCGACTTTAAAAATGGTGATATTGAATCCTGACCGATTCTAAACTTACTTTCAGATTTTAATAATCTAATAATAAATCGGATTTGCACAATTTTCAATAAACCTCGACCTAGATTCCAATTCCAAACTTTGTGTCACTGTTAAATTTCGGATTGATCAAATTCGCTACAACAACAGAGGTAATTTGTGTTCGGATTATCAATCTGAGACGTATGGTTTCACTTGAATCAAGGCTTTATTTTATTTCATTTCAGAAGATGTTTTTCACCGTTATAGTAGAAATGTAGTCTCGAAGCTTGGGGTGGATCTGGCGTTGTTGTCGTGATTTCCGGCGCACAGGTTGTCGTCTGAGACGAATCTAGGCCATTGACCAGCAGAATCACATTGACACCTGCCGATGTCAGGTAGCTGGACACGATCGAGGTCACACTGTTGCATTCCCTGGAGAAAATTCGAAAAAAGAAAAATGGTAGAAAAAATTGATTAGAAGGTATTCTTTCATTGTCTCCAAGCTGCCGGCATCAACTTACGTGTCCGTTGCCTTGGATGATGTATGCCTCATAGTTCTGTTCAACTGCAATTGCTCATCCAGGATGTGATTCAGCAGATTCGGATCGTACTCCATATCGAAAGTCTTCCAGGAGATGTTTTCCAATTTTGTATGTGGGTTAATTTTTTTCCTGTTGAATAAAACAAAAATGAGCAAAAAAAATTAACTAGTTGAAGCAATTCTGAATCACACTTAGAACTTAAAATTAGAATTTAAATAATGTTCCAAAAATTCACACAATTCTCACCTAATACCTTTCTTCTTAATTTTCCGTGACGAAGCATCGCTGGATCGCAGGTTCAGTTCCTGTTCGCTTTGGTCAGCATTTGACAGTTCCACTATTTCCGCCACCAGAAAAATAAACAGCAGTAGACCCGCTTTCACACGAGTCATGGCTCTAGTCCCCAGAGAAATTTCCCCAAAACTGTTCCGTATATCACACCAGGCTATCTCTGGACTTGTTGTTGAGCTCGACACACTGCAGCCAAGACTGAAATCCTCCGTCCAGGTGGCAATAGATTAAATATTCCCTGGTGAAATTTCGACCTAATTTTCGGACTCGTCTTCCATCTTCCTAGAGAGAGCCCCGAGGAAGTCACAGGATGACTCCGGCTAAAACAGATTTTTTGCCCGCTAATGTATGTGGATTCTGGTCCACTGGATCGAAATATGCTAATTCAATTGCTCATCAGCAAGAATCTCGCGAGCATCGGTCGAACGACAAGTTTTGGCGCATCGATTTTCGAATAGCTTGACAATCTACTCGACCGAGATGGTTTAGGGAAAATCTGGTTTAGCTCTGTATTATAGAAAAACCAAAGACAAATTCTCACTCAGCCAAAAGCTTAGCTAGGCTAAGCTTGAATGACTTGATCATATTCACCATTTATCATGGAGCCCAAAATATTGCATTTAAATTTTTCTTCTGGTTCTTCTCTGAACATTTTTTCCGTAAATTTCGGATTCAGAGATTATTAGGTGTGACAAATTAGAATTCTTAACCCCCAACTGTTGTAGCAACGTGATTGATAAACGACTAGAGGTAGGCAATTAGCGAAATAGACTATTTCTTGATAGTTCTTCTGAAGAAAAAAAAATTACCATCAAAGAGAAATTTTCTTTCGTGCCAATAATAACAAATGAGATCAAACTTGTCCCCCCAGAAAGTTATCATAGCTTAAATCCAGTGGGCTAGCTGTGCTGGATAGAAACTCAGTTTGATGAGCGATTTGACCATGACTGGCTGAGAGAATGATAGAAAATAAAATCATACACAAAGACAAGCCAAAAGGAAAAGAGAGCTTATGTTAAAATGAGGAAAATGAGGATGGCAAAACCAGGGGACATAAAAGAGAAGAAAACTTTTTTGTAAAAAAAAACAAAAAAATTGGGAAAAGGCGCAAAAGGAAGACGAAGACACATGAAACAGGAAAGACAAAATCACGAGCTTGTGATGGAAAGTAATTTTTAGACAGATAACACAAATATCTTCAAAAAGAAATGCCATACGCCAAGAAATGATCGGAAGGAAGATTATACGTATGGAAGTGAAAACCTCGTTCGAAAGCTTCAGTGAGACCAAGAACTGAGATCATGAGTGAGAGCACAAAAGCAAGGGCAAGGGCAATGGCAAGGGCAAGGGCAAGGGCAAGGGCAAGGGCAAGGGCAAGGGCAAGGGCAAGGGCAAGGGCAAGGGCAAGGGCAAGGGCAAGGGCAAGGGCAAGGGCAAGGGCAAGGGCAAGGGCAAGGGCAAGGGCAAGGGCAAGGGCAAGGGCAAGGGCAAGGGCAAGGGCAAGGGCAAGGGCAAGGGCAAGGGCAAGGGCAAGGGCAAGGGCAAGGGCAAGGGCAAGGGCAAGGGCAAGGGCAAGGGCAAGGGCAAGGGCAAGGGCAAGGGCAAGGGCAAGGGCAAGGGCAAGGGCAAGGGCAAGGGCAAGGGCAAGGGCAAGGGCAAGGGCAAGGGCAAGGGCAAGGGCAAGGGCATGGGCAAGGGCAAGGGCACGGACAAGAGCAAGGGCAAGGACAAGTGGAAGAGCAAAAGCAAGGCCACAGTAAGAGCCAGAACACGAGCAAGAGCAATAGCAGAAGCAGAGCTAGAACTCAGAGCAGGAGAAAGAGCAATAGTAAGAGCAAAGGCAAGGGCCAGAGCAAGAGGAAGTGAAAGAGCAAGAACAAGAGCAAGTGGAAAATGGTCAGAGCAAGCATTCAGAGCAAGAGCCAGAGCAAAAGCCAGAGCAAGAGCCAAAGCAAGAGCAAACGCAAGAGCAAAAGCAAGAGTAAGAGTAAATGCAAGTGCAAAAGCAAGAGCAAGTGGAAGAGCAAGAGCAAGAGTCAAAGCAAGAGCAAGAGCGAGAGCCAGAGTAAGAAATTAGATAAAGAGCAAGAGCAAGGCAAGGGCCAGAACAAGAACACAGGCAAAAGGAAGAGTTAGAGCAAGAGCCACTGTAAGAGCAAGGCTCAGAGCAAAAAATAAGCTCAAGAGCCAGAGCAAGCGCAAAAGCAAGAGCAAAAGCAAGAGCAAAAGCAAGAGCAAGAGCAAGAGCAAGAGCAAAAGCATGAGGAACCGTTTAGAGGAACGCAAGTTCATTAAGATTTTCTCTGAAACGTTATCTTCATCAAATAAATATCTAGATTCATGAAAAAAAGAACGGGGCTTGTGATATAGCTCAGTTGGTAAGTCTGTTGCCTCCTGAGCAGATGTTCGCGAGTTCGAGCCCAAGAGTAAACATCGAACACAGTTGTACCGGATAAGTTTTTCAATAACGATCCACCAACTGAAAAGTTGATAAAGTCGCGAATGCCATAATGATGGTAAAACGACTATAATCGAAACAAAATAAAACAAAATAATGAAAAAAAGAACACGGGCAAGAGCAAGAGCAAGAGCTAGAGCAAGAGATTAGTGCCAGAGCAAGAGCAAGTGTAAGGGCAAAGGTCAGAACAAGAGCCAAAGCAAGAGCCAGAGCTAGAGCAAACGCCAGAGCAAGAGCCAAAGCAAGAGCAAGAGCAAATGGAAGAACTAGCGTGAGAACAAGAGCGGGAACAAAAATAAGAGCAAGGACTAAGAAGGAGCAAGATCGAGAGCGAGTGCAAGAGTAACAGTAACATTTTTTTGTTTCGATTATGATTGTTATGCCATCTTTATGGCTTTCGCGACTTTATATCAACGTTGCAGTTGGCGGAAAGGTATTAAAAACTTATCCGGTACAACTGTACCGTACTCTTTACTCGAACTCGCGGACATCGGCTCAGAAGGCAACTGACTTGCCAGCTGCCAACATCATTTTTGTCGTTTTTTGTAGTTTTTGGCATTTTGATTATTTTTGTAATTTTGGTCATTTTTGTATTGTTTGTCTTTTTGGTTATTTATGTAACTTATGTCATTTTGGTAGTGTTTGTCATAACAAAATTGCAAAAATGACATCAGTTACAAAAATCACAAATATGACCAAAATGGTCGATATGTCAAATACTACACAAATTGACAAAAAAAAAAAAACAAAAAAGGCAAAAAATGAAAATTGAATAAAAATGACAAAATTCACAAAAATGTCAAAAATGACAAAAATGGCAAAAACTACCAAAACTACCGGAATTAAAAAAATGATTTTTACTGATATAATTTTTATATTTTTTGTCAATTTTGTAGTTCTTGTCATTTTTGTAGCCTTTGAGATATTTACCATTTTGTTCATGTTTGTGTTTTTTAACTTATGTCATTTTTGTCATTTTTGCAATTGATGACCAATGACAAAATTTGATCAGTTTTTTCGTTAATTTCAAAATTGGTTTAGTTGTTTGTGAGATATCTAAATGCGCAGAATTAAGACTGATCATGGTTCAAGATTGAACTATTTACTTACATTTTTTTCCGTCTTCTGTGATTTCACTTGTCTTTTTCCCTGATTCAAAAATCGCTGACACTGGTCAGTTATTCCCAATGCCACTATAAGATCCACACCAGCATCAGTCCAGCTGCTGATTATTTATTTACATAGTATTCCGTCTCACGACATAACTTGACGAACATAATTCCTAAAATTCACTCGGTTCATAGCAACCGTTCTCCAATTTCTCGGGCACCCCACGTTCGCCAGATCACGCTCCACTTGGTCTAACCACCTCGCTCGTTGCGCCCCCGCTCGTCTTGTTCCTACCGGATTCGTAGCGAACACCTGTTTTGCAGGACAGTCGTCCGGCATTCTCGCAACATGTCCCGCCCAGCGTATCCGGCCAGCCTTCACCACCTTCTGGATACTGGGTTCGCCGTAGAGGCGCGCGAGCTCGTGGTTCATCCTTCGCCTCCACACTCCGTTCTCCTGTACGCCGCCAAAGATGGTTCTTAACACTCGTCGCTCGAATACTACGAGTGTACGCAGGTCCTCCTCGAGCAATATCCATGTTTCGTGCCCGTAGAGAACAACCGGTCTAATGAGCGTCATATACAGGTTACACTTCGTGCGAGGGCTAAGTCAGTCCAGCTGCTGAAGAACCATTCAATCGGACCACAAAACGAATCTGGTTCAGGGGTCTATTTTGTTGTTTCCTTTCTCACGTTTTCCAATGATCACAGAATGGGTTGCATCATAGAGCTGGATTCTAATCCAGGTTTATTGCACATCCTTTACAGGTAGGCAGTGCATCCTAAAGGAAAGCGATGGTGAAATGAAATCGATCTGAACTCCATAAAATCACGTTCCATGTAATTTTATAGTTCCTGTCTGATCTTGGTTGTGCTATTGGACCAGAATTCGTGACAAGTTATGGTTAAAAATTCGAACCGATTTTTATTGCGCTTTTGATTTCTCATAGTCAAGCTTGAACGCACTACATTCAGAAATGGAACTTTTGGAATAAAAATGAAAATGAGCCCTGGGTTACCTGAAGCAGTTTGAGGAACTTGGAATTGATTATGCGTCTGTTTATTCTGATAAGGTTGAACCTTTTGTCCTTTATATCGACATGGTTCAAAGGTCAGAAGAACTTTTGATATTTTAATTTCATTTTTTAATTATTTTATTAATTTCTAGTTAAATGTAGAAACTTTTTATTTTTTAGATTTTTTGGCTTTTTCGCCATTTTCGTAATTTTTCTCATTTAGTCTTAAATTTTTCTTTTTTGCCAATTTTCTATTTTTTGTAATTTTTGCATTTTTTCCATGTTTGCAATTTTTTGTTTTAACGCCTTTGTGATATTTTATTTTTCATAAATATCTATACTTGTTATTTCAGTCTTTTGTATTCGTGAAAAATAGAAATAAGAGATCAAATGAGATCAACAAATTTATGAAAAAAAGTTTCTGAACTTTAATAGTTGGAGCTTGGTAAAAATGTGCTGATTTTTTTTTCTTCTATGACAGTTGAAGGTATCTACACACCAAAAATTTTTGAAAATTAATCGTGACAGAAACGCTTAAGAACCTAAATTATATTTGATCTATTTCGAGAATGATCTAATTTTACATCTTTTCACACCTATATCACACGCACACAACTCAAAACAGTGAAAATTATACCTTCAACTCAAATTTATGTCTTTCATGTTGTAAAATTATGTTCGTTAGAACGCAATTCAAGAGTAAAAAAGATGAGTGTGTAGAAATATTCGAATTTGTTTTGTTTTGTTTTGTTCGTGATCATATGGGGAATTCGGTTCCTATAGGAAAAATCGAAAAATTGTTCGGAATCAGTGATTCGACAGTGTTTAACAACATGGCCAATTTAAAAAGCTACGACCGGAGTGCTGAGCGGCGAAAAAACTTACTACCGACGGGCTGGAATGGCTGGACCACTCAACCAGAAAACGCTACCAGAGGTCGGAGGAATCAGAATTCTCGGCATAAGTTTCCACCGAAAGTTGCCTGTTTGCTGCATTTGCCGTTATTCCTGTTGAAGACTACAAGGTTTGTTTTTGAATTTTCATCTCGTCAAAAATATTTGAATAGTATGTTTTAAGGAACACCCGATCAGAATGGAAGCTCACCGCGCTTCCGTGACAAGTTGCCTCAGGAAACGCGAAACGTTTAGGAATGATTCAAATGGTCCTCTAAACCGCCCAGCCCAGCACGAGCTACGGAAATAAATATGTGAGTATATAATTTTTAAGCCCTCCAAAGTCCAAACCTTACAAACTATATGCTGATCATTATCATAATCAGCACGAAGAGGTATTGATGTGTGTGGTTATCGATTCAATTTGTCCGATAAAAGGTTGTTCCATTAGGAAATTACCAAGGCAAGTCAGGTGTTTCTGAACAAATCGGAGTGGATTGATTGGCAATCCTCATACAGCAGAGAATTTCCTTTTTATAATTTCAATAATTGAACATACATTTTTCAATGTTTGTTTTAGATTTACCATTTCGACCATGGGGTCATCCAGAGCAGCTGCCGCTACAGACCCAAATTAGATTTAGAACCAAATAAAGAAAATTTTTTTTTGGAATATGTTGGAACGACTTGTGTCTGCAACAGATAATTATTCGGTTAGTACGTAAACATATAAATCTATGTTACTTTTAGCACTTATATTTTTTTTCCTAATAAAACAAATACGTTCTATTTCCAGGTAATTCAGTCGAAAATTGTTCACTGCAAGACATTCCTCTGATATTGGAATTACGTTATGAGGTTACAGCTTTGCTTGGTTGCAATACAAATTTCTATCGCAAATTGAACATCACAAAGGGAGTATATGTTAAGCCCGGTGAATGAGGTACGTGTATTTTAATTCCCCACCCATTAGGAATCTATTTTAAAAAGAGCGCCAACATCAGTGTTTTAAGTAAGTCGTTTTCGATGTATGACGGCTTCAAAAACTTAAGAAAAATACTTGTTTTTGTTTTCTTGAGAATTGAATATTATTCAGATTACTTAGTACATTCGAAATGAAGGCATTAGGAAACACTTTTTCACACAATTGATAACTCAATTTGTTTACATTCCGCGTATTCACTCTTTTTAAAATTCGGTATCGAGTC
Organism: Uranotaenia lowii; assembly: GCF_029784155.1. Taxonomy (NCBI): domain Eukaryota; kingdom Metazoa; phylum Arthropoda; class Insecta; order Diptera; family Culicidae; genus Uranotaenia; species Uranotaenia lowii. Next base: position 252,962,402 of record NC_073693.1, read on the forward strand.
AGTTGTTTAAGATATTCCAAAAAGCCATAATTCGATAGGGGGTCTTCTAGCATTATATTACAAACACCACAAAACTGTTTTTCTTAAACATGTTTTTCTTGTAATAAGGCATAACTACAATTTCTCTTTTTAGAAAAGCACATACCTATAAAGCTAAGTGGCGGAGGAATGACTGTCGACTTATCTCATATAAATGATAATTGCTGCTATAGCTGTAATTCTCAGACTTCAACACTGATGATTGACCAGCGGAATCTAGTCGGAAGCTAAACAATTTGGGCACACAAAGGAACCCTTTTTTTTTAAAGTAATAAGTAGTAATAATAGTTTTTTTTAGTTAATTACTCAACGAAGTTTTATGTGTCGTGGTATTCTTAAAAAATTTCAATACAGCTTTGTTAAGAATTGTGTAGCCAAAATAACCGCAGCAACTCGACATGTGATTACCGCCAAAAATTTTAAGAAAGCGAATTATTTATTTTAAAAAAAAATTTCCAACTGAATTATTCAATCAAAATATTCGTAACTATTACATTTGGACATTATTGAATTTGGGCACTATACAACATTGAAATTTATGCGACTATTGTATTTAAACTTGTTCTTTCAAAGGGAATAATTCTAGTAGATTTTTTTAATCGACGTATACAAGTATATTTTCAGCATTGCAATGTAATCAAATTGAGTGTTGCATATATGTATCGTACTATGCGTTCTGAATTTCGTATTATATAAGTCGAAAATTAATTCTCAATTTTTATTCAATTTGTTGTAAAGTCTGAAAGATAGTTATAGATTGTATATTCAGACAAAAATTGTATATTCATCAATAAGAAAATGTAATAAAAATAAAAATCTATGAGGCTGAATATGAATGATATCTTAATTTCTCTAAATGATTCCATCAATTTATGTCTTGGAAATATATGGCTCAAACTTTTATGGCTGTACAATTTTATGTCGGAGGCAGTGTAATTTTATGTGAAACGCGATGTTTTTATTGTGTGCATCAGAAATGACATAAATTTACATCAATAATAATCTAATTATTTGTCTCTCATTATTTATGGCTTCAAGCGTTTCTGTTTTTTCTAGTGTAATTCTATGTCAAAAGTGATGCTTCTGTTTTGTGCATCCAATTTGACATAAATTTACACCAAAAAATTAATAGTGTGTAGTTTTTACATAAGCTTGACTTAATGTAATTTTGATACGATTGTCGTCATGACTTATACGAAAGCGGCAAAAGTAAAAGCTGTCAGATAAAAGTAGCATCAAAACCACCACCAAATCACCTACATAGATTCTAAGCGGTTGAACAAGATATTAACACTGGTATCCTTATTTCGATCCTAAACCGGAATTGTGGACAAATAGCCGGAGATCAGTAATGGGCGATAAAAATGCATTGATTGCACTTTTCATTGCTCGAAGTTCGAACCAAAGCCCTGCTAGAACGAATTCTATGAAACTGCCCATCACTGACTGGAGGCAATAAATAACGATCAAAGCCCTTTTGTAAGCTGGAAAACGATTGATCGAAAGAACACGTGAGAAAGGGAGCATCAATTAGGAATGGGTGAAGGTCGTAAAACGTCAAACAAACCTGATTCGACCTTTGGCCCTATTTAAAGGTTCCTCAGCGCTGAGACTGATATCAGTGTATCCTTGACCTTGCTACGGTTGGGATAGATTCGGGAAATTTCTCAGTGTTTTCGAAGTTTAAAACTGAAAGAAATTCTGCAGGATGAAGCTGTTTAGTGTCCTTGGTTTTGCTCTTTGTTTGGGAGCAATCGAAGCACATCGCTATCGGCCCTACTATGGAAACTCTGTCTCAGGATATCAGGATTCTCAAAATCAGTACAGCTCCGATAGACACGGTTACAAAGAGCATGGTTACAAGAATCCTGTTTACGTCGACTACAAAGAACCGGGTCGTCCTCAACAAACAAGTGGATCATCATCGTATAGCTCAAGTTATCAGCAACAGGTGAATAATGGAGCGTCTCAAAACTACCATCAGCAATCAAATCAGCAGAGCTCCGGATACCAGCAACAGATCAAAACTGAAACCGACAAGCAAACTACCAGCCAATCTGACTACCTCTCCAATGGAAAATACCCAAATCAGCAGTTTTTCGAAACTCTGGAAGGAGCCAGCGAGTGCGATAGAAAAACTATCTTCCTGCTGGAGGAGTTCAGCGATCAGACTAGCTTTCTCCAGGCTCAGTAAGTTTTAAGGTGCACTAGAAAATTCGAAACTAATACTTAACTTTAAAATTTGTGTTCACAGACTTGAATGGCTCTCTCCTACACTGAAAGAAATTGTATGGAAGATTCTGGAGGTAGAATTCGGTGTTCGTGATTTGAAGTCCCGCTTCGATATGCACCGTCAAAGACTGACTCCTCGGCCAACGAAACCAACTACCAGCCATTCAAACGAGTATTCGAACGTTCACGTTACCACTACAACTACCTCGAATACTGCTGCCGCCGACTCATCAACGTAAGTGTATTTTTTCTAGTAATTCTGAATTCAAAATCATACTTGTATAACAACATTCAACGTTTCTTTGCAGAGGCTGCCCAAACAATATCGGCGAAGTGGTGACCCAGTTCCTGCGTGAAAACATGATCAACGGAATCATCTTCGTCAACGGAAGTACCACGATCCACTCGGCCGGAGCAGATTCTCAAACCGGAAGCAGCAGCAGTTCAGTTTCCGGTGACAGCAACTATCACCAAGTGACTTATCAGCAGATTGAAAACACTGTCGGTGGAAGCTACGCTCAACAACAGAGTACCGGTTCATCCTCGTCATCCGTTTCCTCATCATCCTCAAGCATCGATCTGGGCAGTTTAGGCATTCGGGGAAGTGAGTTTGAATCGACCTTATCTGGGTCGGCTTTGGGCGAAGGTCTAAGTGTTGGTGCCGGTTCCGGAACCGGAAATGGAGGATCGTTCAACGTTACTACTACTAAGGTTACCACAACCGTCCACAACAGCACTGTTGGTGAGGGTCCGTACAACAATTTAGTGCAGAAAGTTATCACCTCGAAAACTGGTGACGCTGTGAATGAAACGAAATGATTTTTTAATCAAATGACTGATAATTATGAATAAAGCATTTTTAAATGATTTCAAATAGCCTTGTTTGTGAATGTAGTTTCACTGTGAAAATCTTGCCTGAATATAGTTAAAAATTGGGGACAATTTGACTGTAGGTGTTGAAAAATTAATCGAATTGTCTTTGATCCAATGGACCGAAAATCAGCTACTTTGAGAAAAAAATTTCATATTATGTAAAAGTGGCAAAACATTTTTAAAAATTTGTTGATTTATATCACCACTTTACCCAACTTCTGGCTTTGCTGATCGGATCAAGGAGGCCCCGAGGCGTAAATCAAGTTCTCGAACGCTCTTCCACACACGACCTGACACCTGGATACTGGTGCTAAAATGCACCACTTCTTCCGCGCAATTTTGGCGAATATTATTCGGCAAATTCTTTTTGTGGATTTAATGGCAACTCTTTCAGTCGTACATCTGCAACCACTCTAGATCACGGGGAGGTGGAACTACATCCCAAAACGTGCCCAGACACGTTCGGAAGGAACAAAGAGTTGGCGAAAGGGGTAATCTCAAGTTTCAGACTATCGGATGAACCCGGAGCGAAGCTTTGATGAAGTTGATTCTATAGAAGATTCATCCCATGGTAGGGTGCTACGCAGAAAGGTTATCCTGGCACTATGGGGAAGGTCGTTTGGACGATGGTTAGTTGCCATCAACTCCAACCACACCAATTGACCACTGTTGGAGATTAAGATCGAAAAAAAAGTTCTCTAAAAAAATTCATCTTGATAAATTCCGCTACGATGTGGGTAGCATTTCGATTGGGGTAACATTGACCAGGCGTGCAACTTCTCTAACAAGAATCACCGGCAAACTCGGTTTTCGATACTCGGTAGAGTTTCTCTGAAACGTACCGCTGCACCACCGAAGAAAATCTTTAAAGTAACACCCCAGGGGTTATTGCGTAAACTAACACTGTTCAGGATAGCCCCTGATGGCATGGATCGATAGCCTCAGAATTTCTTTACCGAGTAAGAACGCACTCATTCAAACAACATTACAAATTGTCGACTGTATTACTTCGATAACTTAGACTTAAACAACTTGAACATTCAAAAAGTACTTCTGACACACCATGCAGGCCACTGATTCTTGTCGCACGGGCCTTTAACTTGTTATCGTGAACCTTTTTCGCTGGTGGTTGGTCGGAAAAAAAGACCGAATCAAGGATCGACGTTGGCTCGATCCTTCGGAAAAACATCCTCGTGCCCGAGGAAAACCGATGAGTTTTGGCGCGCATTATCTTTGTTGATGCTATTCTTATGCACGCCATCGTGTTTGTTTTTACTTTTTCATGACTCGAACCAGTCGGCCCTGTGTTTTCCCCTCCAAGCTCTCCGGTTCACAATTGCCGAGCTATTGGAATTAGGTGTGTGTGGGCCTTCGAAACCTGGGTACGGACAATGTGTGGAGGAACAAAAAAACTCACCGAGGTGCTTGTGGTTTTAATATTCTCCTTCAATATCTGATGAAAGTAATAAAAATGATTGATGGATGGATAACAGGATCACTGAGCTCATCACCCTCCTGAGCAAATTTTCACTGGAAATACATTATTATTTTTTATTTACATGGTGTTCCGTCTCACCACATAACCTGATGAACAATACTGCTCCAATTCACTAGGTCCATGGCAACCGTTCTTCAATTTCTCGAACATCATACATATCACTTGGTCTAGCAACCGCGCTTGTTGCGCCCCTTTCTCGTTCCTACCGGATTCGTAGGGAACACCTGTTTTGCAGGACATTAGTCTGTCGTTCTCGCAACATGTCCAGCCCAGCATATCCTGCTCAGAACTTTGAGCAGCACTGATTGCTTCTCCATATAACCGTAGGTAGCGGCCATCGAATCCAATGTAAAATCGAGAATCAAAGATGGAACGCACATCTGGTGAACTTTTCTGCACACTTGGTGAATTCTGCCGCACACTCTCACGACCGGGATTCGATCTCATGACCGTTGGCTCAGAAGACAAGTATGCTATATTCTAGGTCACGATTTACTGGTCGGGAATCCCTCTATCGGGCACAATCGAGCTGGCAAAAATCGAGTCGACAATCGTAGGACCGGGGCCGTTGGTGGATCCATGAGGTACCGTGGATGTATAATGCACAAGTCTGGAGTTTGGCATCGAGGTACCGAACGCTCATTGACAGGCCCTCACACGACACATCACATACTTAAAAGTAGATCGATTATTAGAAAATGAGTTAGGGAACAAGCGCAGGTTAGGGATTCAGGGAAAGTGCCAAAGAGTTAAGTTAGCCTAATAAATGGTTTGAGTTTTTTCTTGGGCTAGTGAGCCGACCCTGGGTGTTCTTTTGAACAGTCCTTGTGACTGAGCGGGCTGTAACAAAAGGGATTGTTACAGCAGTGTGGCACCAGGTCAAAACCAGGGCAACACCGTCCGAATAAACAAACAAGATGACAGCACTTAATGGTGAACCAGTGCAAACCTAGGGCAACACTCGGAATAAAAAAAAACAGTATAAAACTATGTACTTTTTCATAACTCGCAAAATTTTCGGATTATCCATTCTTTTTGAACGGTGAATATATTATTTAGCTGCTTAATGATCAAGTGGAAGAAACCCAGTTACATTTGTTGTTGTAGCATGAAATGCATACATTAAAATGTGTCCACGATGAAATTGTCACACTATGAAATTGCTCTAACTTTTTAACTGTTGGGTAGAATTTAATGAAAATTTGGGTGAGTTTAGTTCATAGTGCATTGTTTACATCCTGCAAGTTTTAAAGTCCTCTGATCAAAATTCGCGGAAATGGGGACGAAAAAACAGCTCGTGCGTGATAAAATCTTGCGCATTCATCACGTGAAAAAGTATCTCTTGCATCGTTCCATAGCTAAAACATTGGGAATCGCGAATTCCATGGTGTCGTGAGTTATTAAGCAGTTCAAGGAACGATTGACCACCGATCGGAAGACCAGAAGTGAAGAAAAAAGTATTCCGTACAATATCAAAAATTACAACCGCGTAGTTGGGGCCTTCAACCGAAACCCGAACGCCTCCGTTCGGGATGTTGCTAAGAAGCTGCACCTAAGCCGAAGTTTTGTAAAAAAAGCCAAAACTAAGGCTGAGCAAAACCCGCCAAAACCCGTACCAGGGAGTTGTACCTCAACATGCTGACAAAAGTTGAATGCTGCATCATAAACGACGAAACATATGTGAAGGCCGACTTTAAACAAATCCCCGGCAACCTGTTTTTCACGGCCAAGGAAAAGTTCAGCGTTCCAGATCTTGTCCATATTCAGAAGATGTCCAAATTTGTGAATAAATTTCTGGTTTGGCAAGCCATCTGCACGTGCGGGTAGCGGAGTGCACCTTTCGTGGCCCATGACACGATGAACGGACAGGTGTACATGAAAGAGTGCCGCCAGACGTGGCAGCTTCCTCTCCTGAAGGCCCGCGACGTCCCAACAATCTTCTGTCGGATTTGGCCTCATACCACTATTCCAAGGACGTGCTGAAGTGGTATGTGGACAATAAGGTAAATTTCGTGCCAAAAATGTCCAACCCTCCCAACACTCCGGAGCTCCGCCCCATCGAGAAGTACTGGGCGATTATGAACCAACCTAAGGTAGTGAAGACATGCAAAAAACGGTTGATTCACAGGTTGTGCAGAATTTTATGGCCGGTAAAATGGAAAAATGAAGTTTAATAGTTATTTTTCAATCCCTGAAAATAAGATGGCAATCGAATCGGATGAAAACTCGAATTTCGTGAATCAATTTTGTGTATGGCAATTTTATCGTGGACACCCTTTACAGACTTGTTGTTAGGAAGAAGACTCTTAATTTGTTCCCATATTTCTTCTTGTTGAACTAGGCAACTTTTGTAAACAATTTCACAAGTTTGTAATTTCTTCTTATTTTTTACCAACATAGTAAATTTAAAAGTCTGCATCTCACCAAAAAAGTTGTCATATGTCACGGGACACATCCAAGGTTGCCGAAAAAAAATTCTGTGTTTTTGAGAAAAATAATTCAGACATTTGTGATTTTATCCAAAAATTTTGTGATTGATTTCTGTGATGCTTTTTCCTTGAATTTCATGGAAAAAGAATGATAAATTGGGTCTTTTCCACATTTTAGTTTCAGTCCTTCTTTAACCAGTTTTTCGCCACCTCTGGAGTGCCTCAAGGGAGCCATTTACCACCAATACTATTCTTGATTTATTTCAACGACGTGCTGTTGCTCCTCGATGGACCAATATTAGCTTACGCAGACGACCTGAAGTTGTTTTATCCCATCTCCGGCCCTGACGATGCCAAGTTCCTGCAGGACCAGTTCAACCTCTTCGCCTCCTGGTGTGATGTCAATTGTCTGCCCTTAAATCGTAAATAGTAAATGCGCAGCAATTTCTTTTTCCCGTAAGCGGCTTCCATCAAATGCAGTGTATTTTCTCGGCGACGAGGCTATTGCTCGAGTTGAGCACGTGAAAGATCTTGGTGTCATTCTTGACAAACGGATGGATTTCAAGATCCACACCAATTACATCGTCGATAAAGCTTCTAGAAGCCTAGGTCTACTGTTCCGCATGGCGAAAGACTTCAAAGATATTTACTGTTTGAAGAGTCTTTATTGCAGTTTGGTTCGTTCGATCCTTGAATACGCCTCTGCTATCTGGTGCCCTTATTACCAAAACGGCTCCGAGCGTATTGAGGCTATCCAACGGCGTTTTATGAGATTCGCCCTTCGACACCTGAGCTGGCAAAACCCGTTCCGACTTCCCAGCTACGAGAGCCGCTGTCGCTTAATCGACATTGACACGCTGCAAGCCCGCAGGACCGCCGCACGAGCCTCTGTCGTAGCTGATTTGCTTTCATCCAGAACTGATTGTCCCGCACTGTTGGAAGGTCTTCAACTTTACATACGACCACGTGGTTTGAGAAATCGTGAGTTCCAGCTCTACGTCCCTCTTCGTTTGAATAATTATGGGGCTAACACAGCACTTATTGGTGTAATCAAGACATTCAACCGCTACTCCGAACATTTTGATTTTTACGTTTCGAGGGATGCATTCCGAAGAAAAATCCTTAAAGCTTTAAGTTTTGTGTAGACAATTGTATTTGTAGTGTCATTAATTTTAATTTTTAATTTTTTTTTCATTAGGATCAATATGTGATCCGATGATGTACAATAAATAATAATATTTAGTTGGGCAATATCAATAACCATCACCAAATCATACTTGTCTTATTCAAGGTAAGAAATCTAAATTTCATACTGTCAAAAAAAAATTATAACTTTGGCAATCTATACAAAATTTAAAAATTTTGTGAATTCCGTGAAAATTTCAATATTTTCTGTTTTATGACACAGATTCTGCGATTAAAATTTGCTAAAAATTCTGTGAAATTACAGATTTCGGCAACCTTGGACACATCTTCGGACAAGAAAGAAAGTTGCAAATGTTTTGAAATGCCTCATTTATTATTTATCTTTAAAATCAGTTCTGTATATTAACAGTGTCGGCACCAGTTTTCGAGGTGATAACTTTCTGCACTAAATTGTTGTACGGACCGGCACCAACAGTGCTGTTGTGGACGGTTGTGGTAACCTTAGTAGTAGTAACGTTGTACGATCCTCCATTTCCGGTTCCGGATCCGACCAGAGTAGCTCCTCCGGTACCAACACCGTATCCTTCGCCCGAAGCCGACCCAGATGCACTCGATTCGAACTCACTTCCTCGAATATCCAGATCGATGTTTGAGGAAGATGATGAGACGGAGGAAGAGGAGGACGAACCGGTACTCTGATGTTGAGCGTAGCTTCCACCGACAGTGTTATCAGTGTGCTGATAAGTCACTTGGTGATAGTTGCTGCCTCCGGAAACTAAACTGCTGCTGCTTCCGGTTTGAGAATCAACTCCGGCCGAGTTGATCGTGGTACTTCCGTTGACGAAGATGATTCCGTTGATCATGTTTTCACGCAGGAACTGGGTCACCACTTCGCCGATGTTGTTTGGGCAGCCTCTGCAAAGAACAGTTGAATGTTGTTATGCAAGTATGATGTTTAATTCTAAATTACTAGAAATAAAAAAACTTACGTTGAAGAGTCCGCGGCAGCATTAGTCGAGGTCGTTGTTGTGGTAACGTGAACGTTCGAATACTCGTTTGAATGGCTGGTAGTTGGTTTCGTTGGCCGAGGAGTCAGTCTTTGACGGTGCATATCGAAGCGGGACTTCAAATCACGAACACCGAATTCTACCTCCAGAATCTTCCATACAATTTCTTTCAGTGTAGGAGAGAGCCATTCAAGTCTATGAATACAAATTGTGATGATAAGTATTACTTTCGAATTTTCTAGTGTACCTTAATACTTACTGAGCCTGGAGAAAGTTTGTCTGATCGCTGAACTCCTCCAGCAGGAAGATAGTTTTCCTATCGCAGTCGCTGGCTCCTTCCAGAGTTTCGAAAAACTGCTGATTTGGGTATTTTCCATTGGAGAGGTAGTCAGATTGACTGGTCGTTTGCTTGTCGGTTTCAGTTTTGATCTGTTGCTGGTATCCGGAGTTCTGCTGATTTGATTGCTGATGGTAGTTTTGAGACGCTCCATTATTCACCTGTTGCTGATAACTTGAGCTGTACGATGATGATCCACTTGTTTGTTGAGGACGACCCGGTTCTTTGTAGTCGACGTAAACAGGATTCTTGTAACCATGCTCTTTGTAACCGTATCTATCGGAGCTGTACTGATTTTGAGAATCCTGATATCCAGAGCCAGAGTTTCCATAGAAGGGTCGATAGCGATGTGCTTCGATTGCTCCCAAACAAAGAGCAAAACCAAGGACACTAAACAGCTTCATCCTGCAGAATTTCTTTCAATTTTAAACTTCAAAAGCACTGATAAATTTCCCGAATCTATCCCAACCGTAGCAAGGTCAAGGATACACTGATACCAATCACAGCGCTGAGGAACCTTTAAATAGGGCCAAAGGTCGAATCAGGTTTGTTTGACGTTTTACGACCTTCACCCATTCCTAATTGATGCTCCCTTTCTCACGTGTTCTTTCGATCAATCGTTTTCCAGCTTACAGAAGGGCTTTGATCGTTATTTATTGCCTCCAGTCAGTGATGGGCAGTTTCATCGAATTCGTTCTAGCAGGGCTTTGGTTCGAACTTCGAGCAATGAAAAGTGCAATCAATGCATTTTTATCGTCCATTTCTGATCTCCGGCTATTTGTCCGAAATTCCGGTTTCTGATCGAAATTAGGAAACCAGTGTTAATATCTTGTTATATCGCTTAGTTAGTGTGGCGGAGTCTATGTAGGTGATTTGGTGTTGGGTTTAATCCTTCTTTTATACGAAAGCTTTTGATTTTACTGCTTTGGATATAAATTATGATAAAAACTCATTTATACCTTTGATAAAAATTAGGTTTGAAATTTAAAAATTTTTTAAATACAACAAATACAACAAAAAATATCAACACATTTTAACCAAGTTGCAATTAATTTAATTTTTTTAATTAATAAGAAAAGATAAAAAGCCGAATCGAAGAAATTCATCACTAAATTCAATCATTATTTGATGCAACATTCGATGGAATTCCAATCAAATTTCGAAGAAGATGAATCTGAGTGGTGTTCTGTGTTCTTGGGATTCGAAAAGAATGTTGAAATGTTGGATACAAAATTGAGAATTATCATTCCAAAGGTCTTTGGATCATCATTCGTTTAGGTCATCGCAATTAACTAACTTTTCTTTTGTTTTCCGCCGAGCCGTTTATCAGATTGCACAAAATAGAGCAATTTTGAGTCTTCAAACGACTTCATCTAAAAACATTTGATTTAACGTAATTTGAGAAGGAAAGACTTCGGAAAGGAATTTAGGTACCCATGTGCTGCAACCTGCTGCTATCCTGCTGTTTAAGATCCGTTAATGGTTCCAATCGGCGAACTTTGAAATGGGTTTCCACCCAGAAAAAAAAACATCTAACGAATGGGTCCAGTGCGAGAAAATCGTCACAGAATGGAACAGGTTAGATCCATTCTCCAAACTGCGAAATACGGATAGCGAAAACCAATCGGTCGAATGAACCAAATGTTGTGATATCTTCCAATTATTGCAAATAATATTTCGAAGATTCGCTATCGTGTCTAGGAGCAAGGGGAAAAAAAGCTGAATCAAAATGCTCCACGCGGGTTGATCCCGTTTCGGATTAATTATGAATTCGAAGATGATTCTGCCATTCTAAGCTGATTGGTAGTTCAGTTCCGTTTTTTCTACCCTAATATGCTAAAAACTATGCCAATTTCTGTTTATGGTAATTTAAGAAGGTAAAAATAACGGTTTTAGACCAAACTTTTTGATCCAGTTTTTATTTCGGAATAAATTAAGCATATTTTTCACCTTGATAAGAAAATATGCCGTTAAGCTCCTTGTTGACGTCGAAAATTTCTGCAACAGGATGATTTTGTCAAACCATTTTTGATCGGGGATATGGGCACGTGTGGATAATTCGATAGCTTTGACAAAAATGAATTAATGAAAGCAAATCCCGTTGATTGTGAGTTTTATGCATCTTCACGAATATTTATAACTTAAGAATGGTAGGCAAAAGTTCCCGCATTTTGTTTTCTGAGAACTGTAAAAATTTTATGAGATCGAGATGTTTCGTTTTGAGATCTTTTTATACATGGATTTTTCTTATCTCAAAATTTCTGAGAATTTGCGTTTTTATTTTTTTATACCAACTAGCTCAATAACAGAAAAATATTTACCCGGAGCAAAAGTGTTACTGACAAAATCAGCTGGAAGCTCCCAACTCCTTCGACTACGTATTAAAAAATTAAACGATTATTCCTGCTGCTAATTGCTGCGTAAGTCCTGTCACGGCGAATGATGTAAAAAAGAATCGTTGCACAACATTTGCTCGGCATCCGGTTGAAACCGCACTCTTGACGCCTACAATTTTTTGTCAGCCGCCATTATGCTGCTCTAAGTGACGACAACTTGCGAGGGATTGTCGCAAATCGATCCAAGCGATGTCCTTCCGTTCGCGCTGCCAGGGGGTAGTGGATTATTTAAATATCAGCGGACATAAGATTGGCTCAGAAAAAAAACGGTGTCGACCTGGTCTAAGAAAGTAGGGGCGGAGAAATTGAATTTTGCGGTCAGAAAACACTTGAAGGTCACTTCACAGTTGGCGGTTAACAATTTGTCTGAACAATATTTTCAAAAAATATTTAAATTTTGTAATCACTTTCTTTTAAGCCTCTTATGCTCCCAAAAAACCGGATTTTAAGCGTATTAAATAAACAGAAGCACAACAATGCAAAAATCGTTCAGTTTTTCAGAAATATATTTTTTAAATTTTTCCGACATTCAAAAAAATATATTAACAAACATCAATTACTATGCCAAACGAAATATGACAAAAATGACAAAACTGACAAAAATGACAAAAATGACAAAAATGACAAAAATGACAAAAATGACAAAAATGACAAAAATGACAAAAATGACAAAAATGACAAAAATGACAAAAATGACAAAAATGACAAAAATGACAAAAATGACAAAAATGACAAAAATGACAAAAATGACAAAAATGACAAAAATGACAAAAATGACAAAAATGACAAAAATGACAAAAATGACAAAAATGACAAAAATGACAAAAATGACAAAAATGACAAAAATGACAAAAATGACAAAAATGACAAAAATGACAAAAATGACAAAAATGACAAAAATGACAAAAATGACAAAAATGACAAAAATGACAAAAATGACAAAAATGACAAAAATGACAAAAATGACAAAAATGACAAAAATGACAAAAATGACAAAAATGACAAAAATGACAAAAATGACAAAAATGACAAAAATGACAAAAATGACAAAAATGACAAAAATGACAAAAATGACAAAAATGACAAAAATGACAAAAATGACAAAAATGACAAAAATGACAAAAATGACAAAAATGACAAAAATGACAAAAATGACAAAAATGACAAAAATGACAAAAATGACAAAAATGACAAAAATGACAAAAATGACAAAAATGACAAAAATGACAAAAATGACAAAAATGACAAAAATGACAAAAATGACAAAAATGACAAAAATGACAAAAATGACAAAAATGACAAAAATGACAAAAATGACAAAAATGACAAAAATGACAAAAATGACAAAAATGACAAAAATGACAAAAATGACAAAAATGACAAAAATGACAAAAATGACAAAAATGACAAAAATGACAAAAATGACAAAAATGACAAAAATGACAAAAATGACAAAAATGACAAAAATGACAAAAATGACAAAAATGACAAAAATGACAAAAATGACAAAAATGACAAAAATGACAAAAATGACAAAAATGACAAAAATGACAAAAATGACAAAAATGACAAAAATGACAAAAATGACAAAAATGACAAAAATGACAAAAATGACAAAAATGACAAAAATGACAAAAATGACAAAAATGACAAAAATGACAAAAATGACAAAAATGACAAAAATGACAAAAATGACAAAAATGACAAAAATGACAAAAATGACAAAAATGACAAAAATGACAAAAATGACAAAAATGACAAAAATGACAAAAATGACAAAAATGACAAAAATGACAAAAATGACAAAAATGACAAAAATGACAAAAATGACAAAAATGACAAAAATGACAAAAATGACAAAAATGACAAAAATGACAAAAATGACAAAAATGACAAAAATGACAAAAATGACAAGAATGACAAAAATGACAAAAATGACAAAAATGACAAAAATGACAAAAATGACAAAAATGACAAAAATGACAAAAATGACAAAAATGACAAAAATGACAAAAATGACAAAAATGACAAAAATGACAAAAATGACAAAAATGACAAAAATGACAAAAATGACAAAAATGACAAAAATGACAAAAATGACAAAAATGACAAAAATGACAAAAATGACAAAAATGACAAAAATGACAAAAATGACAAAAATGACAAAAATGACAAAAATGACAAAAATGACAAAAATGACAAAAATGACAAAAATGACAAAAATGACAAAAATGACAAAAATGACAAAAATGACAAAAATGACAAAAATGACAAAAATGACAAAAATGACAAAAATGACAAAAATGACAAAAATGACAAAAATGACAAAAATGACAAAAATGACAAAAATGACAAAAATGACAAAAATGACAAAAATGACAAAAATGACAAAAATGACAAAAATGACAAAAATGACAAAAATGACAAAAATGACAAAAATGACAAAAATGACAAAAAAGACAAAAATGACAAAAATGACAAAAATGACAAAAATGACGAAAATGACAAAAATTACAAAAATTACAAAAATTACAAAAATTACAAAAATTACAAAAATTAGAAAAAAAAATCCAATTATATAACAAAAATGACAAATATTTAAAAAATGACAAAAATTACATAAATTACAAAAATTACAAAAATTACAAAAATTACAAAAAATACAAAAAATACAAAAATTACAAAAATTACAAAAATTACAAAAATTACAAAAATTACAAAAATTACAAAAATTACAAAAATTACAAAAATTACAAAAATTACAAAAATTACAAAAATTACAAAAATTACAAAAATTACAAAAATTACAAAAATTACAAAAATTACAAAAATTTCGAAAATTACAAAAAATGACAAAAATGACAAAAATGACAAAAATGACAAAAATGACAAAAATGACAATAATGACAAAAATGACAAAAATGACAAAAATGACAAAAATGACAAAAATGACAAAAATTACAAAAATTACAAAAAATGACAAAAATGATGAATGAAAATGAAAAAAGATGAATGATTTTCAACAAAGATATTTTGTTCTAATATACAGATGGATTATTCAAAATTTGGGCTTAAATTTAAAGTCCAAAGAAAGTTCAACTTGTTTCTTAGTCCTCAACATTCAATACTTTTGTCGTCAGGATACACTTTCTGGTCTTGGTATAATCAGCGATGAAATTTTTTAAAAGATTTTTCTCATGAAATAATAATCACTCTGTTTGCGACATTACAACTCTTTTCTTTCAACTTGGTGTCGAAAATATCAAGTCTTCGACAATGTTTGAGTTTGATTTTCCTATTAGATCATGTTCTTTGGACTTAATGTAATAACGCTAAAAGTAAGACAAGTGTTTTAAAAGTGATTAGTTTAATTAGGAATTTGAAAAAAAAACCATTCAAAAGGCTAAAAATCTTCAAAAAAAAAACCAAATTTTCTAGACTCCTCAATGAATTATTTCAAATCTGGGCTCAATTGAATGGGGAAAGTCCTGACATTCGAATGGTGCAAAAATTAGTGATGTTCTTTTTTGATAAATAAAATGGTTCTATCAGAGACACTGCGAGCTTCATGAAATATGAACTTGCATTGTAAACAAAAATAGATTGATTTTTACCGAATTGAGAATTGTTTTTAACAGCAGTAGCGCTGATTAAAATTTTTTAAATCTAAATAATGCATGTAACTTCTGACTACATCATCCACACAAAAGGGAGTGACCTTATTTTAGGATCGGTCATTTTTTTTCTCTCTCCGTTGCATTTTTTATTGGTTGTCCCTTTAATCATATCTGACTGCAGGAAGATATCCTTACTCTCGGAACCTGTTCCCGAAAGTGATTGATGATCGTTATCATCCAAAATCATCTGTTCAGAATCTTCGGAAATAGGATCGAAATCCAGACCACATGTGACAGTTGGGCTCGATCAAATCAACCGATTAGTGGCAACAGAACCATAAATTTAACCTCTAGGGGGGAAACCAGTTTGGTCTATGGCCAAAAGTAGACTTTCGGTCGGAAGAAGCGACTCGAACTGTTCGACGATAGAAACATTGACATTCGATCTCAACGGTCCAATTAACATAATCTTCCTTCTGCTTGCGGTATTTTGGGTCACTAATTCTAGCTTGACATCTCAAAAGTTCTGATTTCTACATCAGGTAATTCTATTTTAACCCTTTTTTTAAATGAATTTTAACATTGACTTTGTAATGTTTTCGAATAAAAACAAAATGTTAAAGCTAGGTCTGAATGCATTTCGTTAAACTTAAGTCCTTTTGAAAACGTTCCCCAGGAATAACGTTTTATCAGCATTCTTCAGTGCGTGTGGTATTCAAATGCGGATGCTATTCTCATGGCAGATTCACCTAGTTTTTGCGAATCCGTTTTTTATTCTCTCCCGGCTGGATGCGATTCCTGTTTTTTGTGATTTTTTTTTCGTTTTTAAACTCCTCTAAGAAGAATTGATTTCTACTTTCTAGGCAAGTTTTATGTTTATATCCTTGACTGGAAATCTTGCATGACGTATTAGGATGTGCATCGGATTGTTTCAATACAATACCGTTAATTTTCGATAAAATCTTGATATGATAATTTTTGAGTCGTGTGAACGGGGTTCATGGCTGTTAATAAAATTTAAATAAACTTGCGGCTGCTGAACAACTATGATGATATCGGCCGAGATTAAAATAAAACAAATCAAATTAGGAGTTTAAAAAAACTTCTTTGTAAATAGCGCAGCAAGGAACCTTGAAAAGTTCTCGATGCAATCAAATGAACCTAATGGTTGAAAGTCAGAGTTTGGTAGTTTAGTTTTCCAAGTAACCATACATTGAAAAAAATATTTTGCTGCGTTTTTCAATATCTGGAAGACCTTGTAGAAATTGTTTATATCTGAAAACTTTTCGTGATATGTAACTGTATCTTATCTGAATCCCCCTCAAGTGGGGAAATCGTCGTTGCAGGAACTTTCTTATTTTCGAAATTTATTAATAATGACTTCTTTGAGTAACAGATTTTAAAAGCTTACAACTGGAACCCCGAAACTCGAGGGTGACATCAAATTGTTTCCCTATAGAGTTGCTGAACATGGCAAAGGTGCCAGGTGTCCTGATTATTCTGGATTTTTTCAGATATTCGGGAGACCGTCCTGATTATGATCCCTAAAACTCTTGATTAGTGCTGATTTTTTGAAAATTACCCTTTAAAATGTACTGAACTGTTCTGATTTTCAAAAAACATCTTAATTTATTTGAATTTGTAGTTCAGTGGAGAAAACACCAAACAAATGTAACGAACCTATCTTGGTAGTGCATCTGCCACCTTCGAATTGATTCTTAAAACAAACTTCTTAACGGAAAAATCACTGAAAAATACCGTTGGTTACAGGAAAACCTGCAAAAAATATTGAATTATAACCTACGCCGAACAATGTATATTTTCTATCACGGATTGAAGAAAATTAACAGTTTTTTAACCTAATTTTGGTTTAAAATTCCTTTAATTGAGAACCACAGATCAACAGAAGAACAAGCTAAGCCTTGAAAAGTGTGTAAAGTCCCAACGACCGCTTTGAATTAATTTTATGTATTTGGTTAACCGCCAGATGTCTCCAAGGACATCGGAAAGAGCTATCAAAATGTAAACAAGACAAAATACCAGTTTTGAATAAAGCCCTAAAATAAAAGTGCGGCAGACTGTCACCGCGGAGTTCCAATCGAACTGTCAAAAGTCGTTCAAATCGAGCATAACCATTTTTACCATTTCAAATTCGTAGGAAGTATTGTAATCTGTGTGACTGTGACTTTCAATTTTTCAATTGAAATTAATCAAGAATGCAGAGAAAATTCATTGGAGCAAAACGGAAAGAAGCATTTCATTTTTATTTTAACAATTGACACAAAGGAGAACAAATTAAATAATATTCCTAAAACGAAAATCAACTTCACAATCTGCGACACAGCTGCACATCAACAAGAAATCATGTACGTTATTGGCAGTGTTGAAAGATTACAGGACCTGTTTCAGTGCTGCCAAATCGGTGAGAAATTCAGTCTGTAGGGCTTTAGTTTTACTGTAGGGCTTTAGTTTTGAAGGGGTCGTATTTCTATTTGATAAGTTTCGAGGAAATCGTTGTTGATCTCGTGATACTCCTTAAGAAATTTTTGAGCTTTAAGCTGTTTTTTAATTGCTTCAAACTAGCATGAAGTACTAAATTTTGTTCTGTAGAAAATGATATGATTTGTGAAAACGCCCACTTAGAGACGCTTAGAATAGTTCTTGCTGCGTGAGGGCCTCACGGTGAGGCTGTTGATTTCAAACTCAACTGGATACTTGTCCAAAGTTGTTAATAAGTTTCTTTAGTAAAAATCAGGGAATCCAAAAATCGTTATCCTCCGATAGAATTTGCCGATCAAAACACCCGTAAAAGAGGTTTTCGTCCGTATGAACACGATAGGGGAGAGGCGGGCTAAATGGGCATATTAAGGAAAGTGCTCATTTTCTCTCATATTCCAATAGATAAAGTCTGTTTCACATAGAATCTGGTCGGATAAAATAGATCATTTCTCTGCAAAGAAATAACGTAAAACAAAAGTAAAAATATCAGTTTTTAGGGTTTTTATTGCACTTTAAGGAAAAAAATACCTCAAAATTATTCGTCAGCTTTTCGGATGAATTTTCGAACTTTTTTTGTGATACCACCCATCATTTTCTGAACAGTATCACTGGTAACCTCATTCGCCATCTTGTTCCACCACTTTTCCATTTGAGCGGGTTTTTTCATGGTTCTGCCACATTTCTTCAGTTTGCCTTAAGTATTGCCCAATATTTCTCGATGGGACGAAAATCCGGACAGTTTGGTGGATTGACACTTTTTCAACAAAATCGATCTTGTTCTCCTTATACCACTTAAAGACATCCCGGCTGTAGTGGCAGCTTGCCAGGTCCGACCAGAACTTCGCCGGACCTTTGTGGGACCGAATGAATGGCAAAACCCTCTTCTGGAGACATTCTTTTTTGTAAACATTTTCATTCATAATGTCCCCAGTGATGAAAATCTTAGTCTTCTTCCCACAACTACAGATCCCTTGCCAAATCATCAACTTACGAGCAAATTTATCTGCGAAAACAAACTTGAATCTACCCGCAACATTCCCTTTACGCTTCGCAAGGTAAAATTTGTTACCGGGTATTTGTCCAAAATCCATTTTGACGTAAGTTTCGTCGTCCATCAAAATGCATCCGTTGTACTTAGTCAACACTTTCTCGTACAACTCCCTTGCCCTGGTTTTGGCAACCAGGTTTCGTTTCAGCGTCCTGTTGGGGTGTTTGCTTGCATGATACGACCGCAAGCCTTCTCACAAACAAATTCGTCGAGCTGTACTGTGGTTCGTCTTGAACTTTTTCGCCAAATCACGCAAGGAGATTCCAGGATTATTGTGAACTGATCGAATTACCTTTGCTCGCAGCTTCCGGTCGTATGTTCCAATTTTACGCCTGGTTTGTTTTGCTCGATCCACCGTAAGGGTCTCCCGGTAACGTCGCAGCACCGAATTTACAGTCGATTTTGGATATTTTAGGAATTTCGCGATCTTTACCCCTGACCACGTCAGTTTCTCTACGTGAGTGTGCAGAATTTTCTCTCGCCTTTCGCGTTCCATCGTCGATAACTTTTGACTGACTACTTCAATCTTGATGAAATTTTCACCACTAAGTAAACAAATCATCCGGATCAAAATACTGTCAATAGATTCGCGATGTGACAACTAGGGGCGCTGCAGTAAATGAAAAGATGCGACCAGATTCTATGTGAAACAGACTTTAGATGTCTAAAAACTATATGCACATGAGCGGACATGTTTTGTATACATTAGAACAATTTTCCTCTTAAAATCTCTTACAGTTTATGTGAAAATAATTTTATAATATAAGCAGTCAACATAGCCTATTTCCGAAAACGGCGGGCTAAACGCACATATTCATGTTTTTAGCTATATTTCAATCACGCTTGTAATATTTTGAAATTAATTAATTGAAAATGGTAGAAACGGATGTTAAACATACGTCAAGGCTGAAATTTTGTCGAAATTTGAGTAACCACTAGTTTTTTTTTGCATGAAACATAGTTAAGTATGCCATATGGCCTTATTTCACGGTAATATTTTGTTCATATCGTATTTTTATCGGATCAGTATTAAGCTCTTCTATTTTCACTGTAAGATTGTGATAGGCATCTTATCTGCCTGATATGGGCATTCAAAACCTGTCTCTTATTCCAATATCTGATCATTTACAACTTTGTCGAAAGCTTCAATTTGTAGAATTTCCGATTTCCAGATGAATAAATAAGAAAAACCATTAACATTTTAGTTTATAGATTCTGTACGCACGATAATTAAAGTTCAATATATTTTAATAAAACTGACAAAAATTTTGTTTGAATTTTTAAATTTTTTTGACTTTATGTAACAATCAGATTTTTTCATGTCATGTGTCAAAAGCGTATTACCCGAAAACTACACTGATTTGATATGTTGAATCTCCAGCCATATTGTCAATCGGCTGTATGCGCGTATTACCCAATATGCACATTAAGGAACACTTTCCCCTTCTAGCGCTTATCAACTTCAATTTTGCTCTCGATTTGTGCATTCCGATTCAAATTTATCGTCTCTTGTAACGTTAAGGATAAGTTCTCGCTCTCGGACGAGAGAAAATTTCTCACTATTTTGCGTGGAGTTAAGGACGTGGAGAGTCAGAATGCAAGTAAATTTTAGCCAGAAAATGCACTCTCTGCTCTGTGCGATTATTCTTTCGATCGTTTCAAGTTTTGTCGAAGAATACTAGAACTAAAACTAGAACTGACTGAGAGAAAATAATTTCGGATGAGTTAGGTCTTGAACTTGATCTATGGAAAGGGATGAGAAGTCATCGCGTTCTCATTTCTATCGCTAAGTGTTAAACAAGTGATAAACCTGTTATCACTATCAGATCTGCTTGATTTGCTTCCTTGGTAAAAATACATTCATTAATGAACCAGTAAAATTCACCAAGTTTACCTGTTTACAAGTAACAGGTTATTGTATTTTTTTTTATCCTGGAACAAATATTTAGAAGCCTTCTAAAGCATGGATGAAGCCTTCTAATTCTAATAACATTTAGGTTTATTTATTTTTGAGAAAATAGACGATTGCGCCCTTACGAAAAAGAGGTACTTCCAAATGTTGATTCGTAGCTTTTCAACGAGGTTCGAATCACCTGGCTGTACCCAAACTTTTCAAGAATTGTTCCAATTGAAAACACAATACATGAAAGTTGTGAGTACAAGGAATGAAGCAATGCAACCTTGCATACGAATCTCTTGAGTTCATAAATCGGCTAACATTGCATGAAAGCTTGTATGCAAGACTCATACTTTTATTTTTTTTTGGTGGTGAATATCCTATCTGATTGAGTTATCATCTTGATATAATGCTATCAAAGGGTGATATAATTTAGTTATTCTTGTATGGAATTTTTGATTCAGTTTGAGATATTTTAACATCCTACGAGTGCTAAATTATATCATATTTTGATAAGAAAAAAATGAATATCAAAATATCTCATCTTGATATAATTTTGTTTTTCACTACTGATCGGGTATTTATGTAGTGATGAATATCATCCTTAAAAAGATAGCTAGTTTTGAAGCTTAATAACTTTTTTATCTTAACTCGAATCGAAAGGCAGTTTTCGGATGAAATATTTGTCATAATTTTGGCTTTAAGGAAATCCGTTTTCTAAAGAAATCAACCAAAGGGGACCAAAGGGGACCATAGTTATTCATGAAAAACTGGATTTTCTTGTTCCTCCCTAACAAAATGTGCCAAAATCCCATACAAACGTTAGGCTCGTTGAGCGACCCCTTCCCGTGATCCGATCTGGCCCAAATTTGGCATGAGACCTTGTACTAGGCCTAGGATCAATTTCAGCCTGCAGCGCATAACTTTTTCAAATGTCGGGTCATTCGGAGCACTCTATTGTGCACCCTTCCAGGATAATATCCAAAAAAATCACTTGGCTTGTTGTTGTTTCAGTGAGACTCGTGTTTTTTTTAAAGACGGCCAATTTAAGGAATTCAGATAGGGCCACAATATGGGGTGGGGGCTACAATCAGGAGTTTGATTTGTTTAAAATTTGATAGTTTAAAAGGATTTATCTCAACTAATTCATAGGCTTCAAAGCCAGGCCATACTTTTATTGCACTTCAGGCTAGTAAGCAATCATATTGGTCGAAGAACATTCAAGCTACACTAGGGTTACATATCCCGCAATGCTAAAAAGAGTACAATTTAAAAAAAAATCTAAAAGATCAGTAAGGAAAACTCTAGTAAAATTAAAAAATAGAGCTATTTGAAATCTTTCAAATATTGCCTATTTGTTATTATTATTATTATGAAGAAGCATTCAGATTGCCTGCTTTTTTCCTGCCTTATCTCCGGATATATACTGAATCGAAACAAAATACAAATCAAAACTCCGTTTTTCTTTTCATAGAATTTTCATAAATTGAACATCTTGAATTTACATGAGAAAAGCCTGCATTTTTGTCAGATTTTCCCAGTTATTATCCGGTTTTTTAATTGAAAATTTCAAAATCCAATGACTGGATTTTGACAGGTTTTTGGGTAAAATGCCCGGATTTGCCAAGCCCGAATACGCTCAGAAAAATTTCTGTCAGGCTTAGGCATGACGTATATGATAATTATAAATGTTGTCATAATTTTTATGTGAAAAAAAGTCAGGGACTTAGTATTCCTATTTGGATTATTCGAAAAAATAGAAGTATTTGATATTATACTGACAAACCACACCAAACCCGATACAATACTTGATTTCAAAAAGAGATTTTAGGCGCGTTTATTTCTTTGAACATCCAATTTGATTTGTGCGCAACGAAGCATTCCAGTATACTGCTTATGCGCTTTTTGTTAACTGTTCGGAGGTTCATTGCATAATCGAAAGCGCTTATTTAACTCACTAAGAATTACGATTCAAAGATGTTTTCATGAATACGGGATATTGAGGAGAGGTATTGAAAGTTCTTGTATGTTGTATTTATTCAATATTTCTTCTATATATAAGATGCGGGGTAAACGCAGTTAATATACTGAAACAAACAAGTTCATTTTTCTGATTAAATGGCTCTCATAAAAAAATAGTACATTTCCCAAAATTTCACAAAAAGAAGAGTACGCACATTTTTCAATCAAAAAAGAATACATGTACTCTTAAAAGAGTACGTATGGTAACCCTAAGCTACACGTCACAGAAAGGCTGCAATCTTGGGAACACTAGTTAACCATGCCATAGGAGCCACGATCGGTTGCATTTAACCTAATATGCAACAATTTCTTCTTGCATACAAATTTCCATATAAATCCTGAAACGCAGTGCGCTAATCAAAGAATCAATACAGGATTTCTTCAATACTGAAACAAGGTTTCATGATAAGTTGTTTTTATAAAAAATTATAAGCTTTTCTATTCTGGCACTTTGGTGGCGCGTATCATCATTCGTGAGCTTTTCAGACCATAGTAGTATCCTTTAAACTTACTCCAACACATTGTTGCTGCGTATACTTCAGTTTTTCCCTTGTGGTACAAGCCGTTGAGATTGCTGAAAATGTATGAAATTAAGGTAATTCAATCATTCAATAATTTGTTTGCAATTCTGATGGATCAAAAGTAAAATGATTTCAAAAATTACGAAAAAAATGAATTTTGTATTGAATATCTGTGATGTTAATTATAACTTAAGCCTCAGGCTCATCTTTGTCAGATTAAAAATTTTGGTAATTTTATGATTTAAATGTTTGAAACGTGACTACCCAACCTACCTTTCGTGACACGCTCCGTACCACCAAGCTCCCTGATAGTCACTGGCACAGTTCACAGTGCCGTGGGAATCGTTATCCGAATCGATTGTACTGAATGGTTGATTCAAGGTGCTGGTCAGCCCATCTCCAGCATCGCCACTGAAATCGCCCAGCTTCCGTAGTCGGTACTTATCGTCAGGTCCAGCAACAAGAAAATGACTGTATTTGGCAACCACCGTGGTGTTTTCAAAGTCCTCCATTACTATGTGCAGCTCGTGAGGCTTGGCGTACGTTAGCTGGTGAATCTTGTCGAGCCCTAGCCAGAACTCTCCTTCCAGATCTCCGAATCCAGCTTAGTATTCTTTCCAGCCCCGAAGGAATTGTACGGATCCTTCGAATCGGTTTTGTATGACAGTCCAACCGCCATCTTGGTATTCCTGGTCGCACAGAACTTCAAAAGGCTGCTTAAACCTCGGTTCCGGATTGATTTGATATACTTTCGTTTGACGATGTTGAACATTTGAGCATGTTTTCGGTATATTTTTGAAGGAAGATTTCGTTACCTGTACGTTATCATCTTTAGCGCCCATCTTAAGAGCTTGGAATTGTAGAACCAGGTCGTTAAGCATTTCTGTTGTTGGCAAAGTTCGTAACATCCGGTACATTTTACTCATATCCGCTTGTAGAAGGGAAATATCCGTTGACAGCATTTCTACGTTATTCCTTATACTTATGAGATCCGTTAAAAACTCAGATCTGCTAAGTGTTTTTATCTCCATGCTCAAATTGGTCAGTATGTTTGTTTGCTTGTTACATTTAATATTGTTCATCATTATTCTGATACGATATTTGAGCGAAATTGCAAACATTACATTTTTTACCCATTCCCCTCATATAGAAACTGAAAAAGCGCAGATAAATTTCTCTGAGTGTTAAGAACACTGAAATGAAGCAAAGGCAAAGAAAGCCGCTGTAATTTTGAGTTGGCATCGCTCGGCGTGCAGTCGATAAAGGAGCATAGCAAAAAGCAAAATTTGACGTGTTGGCAGCATTGATCTGTCAGGTCAGTTTCCGTGAAAAGCGAGAAAGAAAAGGAGCTTGCAAAAAAGGTGCCATCGGTCGGAAAGACGCTCGTCGGTCGGAACGAATTTCCGAGCGTGGGATTGCTTAACCGACAGGTAAGCGAATTTTTTTTTACCGCCACCAAAAAGCCTTTCTAACAGTCGTGTCGTTACAGGCTCGCTCCGCCGATTGGTAACCAAAAAACAAACTACCGCGAAGCGGGAAATTTTGGTTGATAGGCAACAACCGGGACCGGAAAAGGCCAAGTGTGAGTAGTCGCAAAATTAAATTTGATTCATTCCTGACCAAAAACAAACTTTGAAACAGGACCGCTTTCGGGTGAAAAAACACCCTGCGATCGCGCAAAAATTTTGTCGGTGACCCACCACGAGGCGCTCGGAAACTCAAAACCGGGAACCTGCGAAGTTGCGAGCGAGCGGGAAGGAAACCGATTAGGTAAGCGAATGCCAACAAACGCCAACATTGCCGATGATTAAACAAGGCATTTTTACAGATTCGCTCTGCCAGAATTCCAACAAAAACTGCCGGTTACACCAACAAGAAGATCGCTTGCAAAAGTTGTAAAAACATCACGAAGGGGTCGGAAACCGTAAGTGACAGAATCGCAACAATCGTTACAAGCTTGACCGACACTTTTCCCTTCGACAGGACCCCTTTCTTTTTTATGCGGAATTTCTAGGCGCAATCTTTTGTGCAACTTTCTTTTGCGCAACTTTCTTTTGCGCAACTTCTTTTTGCATGGCCTCCTTTTTCATCAGCCTGTTGCTCCAACATCGGTAACAACTTTTGTTACACGTGGTAATCATTCCGGTAGCCACGCGTCTGGCAAAAATCTTCCGGATAGAACTTCCTGTTCCGGAAAGCGGAAAGGATCAAGCCAGCCGACAAATTGAGGAATCAACCGATTCCGTTCCTCGGACGCAGTCTGCTGGAAAATACTTTTTCTTTGCATGCGTGTCGCGACCGAAAGCTCGATCTCAGCCCGGATTATTTCGACGGCCTAGAAAGGCACAAGGCTTGTCGATTGGAAGCATCCTGGGGGTGCTAAGTTTTTGCTTGGCGATCAACGAACAGCGAAGAGTTAGGAAGCCGCTGGAAGACAACCCTCCTTAGAGCCAGGAGTGACGAGGTGCTGCACTTCCACTCGTGTGGGCCGACAAGGTGCGGTTTCGGTGAGACGAGGCCGTAGGCATTTAAGCATCATCGGTCAGCGGATGACATTCTACTGTGGCACGAGCGGAAGTCGAGGGTGTGTGCCGAATATTCGCACGAGGAGTGAGAGTACACGTCAAGAGGTGCACCTGGCGGTGCCCAAGAATCGTCGAGTGTCAGCAAGCAGCCTTACAAGAGGGAACGAGAGTGAATCGATAAGGTGGTACGAATCGTTCAGCGTGTGTGAAAACAACAGGTGTGGACCCACACACCGCATTGTATTGGAACGGATTGCTGTGGGTGGGCGTGACTGGTGCGAGTCCCAGGCGTGGACCGAACAGAGCCAAGGAGCCGCATCAAAGCAACCGAGGGGAAACCCGCAAGGCAGCGAAGATGCACGTAAGTCGCTTTTTTCACAATTTGAGGTGGGAAAGAAAATGGGTGTAGAAAATTAAGCAACCTTAAATAAATGTTGCCATCATATGTTTGCGAAATATTTTATTTATTCGTGGCATCGACCACGGTAAGCCTACGTCACAAATGGCGCCCAACTAAATCGAACCTTATGATTTAGTTAGATAAATTTCAATATCATTAGTAATTGCAATGATATGATAATGATTTTTAAAACAGTTTATTAGTTAAAGGAACTGTTATGCTTATTTTGATTATTATCGCTCGAATTATTCAATCGTATCAATTTTGTAATCTGTAAGTCCACTTATTGTTAAATTATCTGGTTTTTTTGATCCAAATAAATAATCATGAACAAACAAATTGAATTGTATCATCTTAATGATGAGGAGATGGAATATGAATTGGCCTTGCGCCATGTTACAAATCTAGCCCCATGCTCTAGAAGAGCTAGGGTGGTCAAGTTAAAAGCCCTTGTCCAAGAGGACACCCTTAGAGACACCATTTATGTTAATTCGGAACACGTAATGTCGCCGGAATTGAACATCGAGGTCTGCCAGAGGGCAGTTGTAGAATTGAGAAATCATGTTGATTTAGCCACGCAGAATAGAAACGCCGATCAAATGGCTTGCGCGAAATCGAGATTGCTTCATTACCGGCAAAGATTATCACTGATTCCAGTGGTCGCGAGTTTAGAGGAAACGCGTAGGGTCGTGTGCGAGCTTGTAGAGACGCTGCTAGCTCAGATAGAGTGCGTGAACAGTGCAGTCAATATGGTGCTAAGTGAAACAGAAAACACTAGCCTTTCAACTAGTGTCCCAACCATCCAGGCAGAGAACAGTAGCAGTAGGGATGCCTGCGATGCGTTGACGATTCCACCGAGGCCACAAGCAGCCGGAAATGATGAAGGAGCACGAGCACGGATGCAAGAAGCGGATGTCGAGCCGTCTTCTCTTCCATTCCAAGGAGGCAGACAAGGACAGAGGGACTCGGAGGAAGTAATCATCCGGAGGTCGGGTAGTTCGGCTGGTCTGGCTGCTGTGAACGTTCTGGACGAACTGCGGTTCGACATTCAACAACGACAAAGGAGGCAGCAGCAGTTGAACGACAGCTTTACAAACCGAAGTGGTAGCAATTACGACAGGCGGATGCAGAAGGCGATTCACAATTGGCCTTTCAAGTTTCGAGGCGAAAAGGACACCACGTCCCTCAACATTTTCCTAGACCGAGTGGAGACGTTTGCCAGATCAGAGGGAATCGACGATCAGACACTTCTGGCTTCCATAAAGCACCTGTTGCTTGAAGACGCCCTCGACTGGTACTCCAGAGCACTTGCCCAACGTCGTCTGTATTCCTGGCAAGCATTCAAGCAAGAAATTCGACGGGAGTTTCTGCCAAGCGGGTATGCGCAGATCCTGAGGCTGGAAGCCAGCTTCCGTTTTCAAGGTGCCAACGAAACGTTCGATAAGTTCTTCCGTGACATCTCTACCCTATTCCGCTTCATCGATCCACCACTTACGGAAGAGGAGAAGTTGTTCATAGTCAAGAAAAATATGAACATGGACTATGCAACAATAGTAACAGCAGCTCAGCCTAAGACACTGATGGACCTGGTCAACGTCTGCAGCAACTTCGACGAGACAAGGCTATTACTGAACCAGCAGCGCAGGATTCCGATTCCGCACAACCACTTACTAGAACCAAACTTCGCAACACCAGCAACAACAAGTCGGTCTCAGCAACACCAGCAGCAGCGTTTCGGGAGATTGCAAGCAGTGGAGGCGGACGAGCAGTTGTACGGAGCCACATCATACTCAGCACCATCGCATCGGCTTCCAATACAACAGCCACGCTTCAACAGAGTACATGCGGTGGAGAACGAGGCCCAGCAAGGTGCGGCTTCAACGTCAGCTATCCAAACTGAAGCAGATCTAGTGGATCCAGAAGAAGCAAACGGTTTGCAAGGGGACTTCAACCAGCTGTACGAGCAAGTTTGTGCCATGAAGCTTCAACTGGAGCGCAGATCGAATCGTTTCAATACAGGACTACAGCAGCAACACTCTCAACAACGACCGGAACAGCGTCAGCAACCGCCTACAACTTCGCCAGGTCAGAACAATTTGGTGAATCGGCAAGGCAGTCAAGCGGAGAGCTATCGAATACAACATCCGTTGCAACAGCAAGCTAAATGGGCTCCGCGACAGCAGCCTCAACAGCAGCAGCTTCAACAACAGCAGCAGCCTCAACAGCAACAGCTTCAACAGCAACAGCTTCAACAACAGCAGCCTCAACGGCAATTCCAACAGCACTATCAACCACAGCTCGAGAACCAGCAGCTTCAGCAAGCAGGCAGCAATATGTACGATCTAGATCCTGTTCAGCATGCAGCGTACCGTCCAGCGCTTTGCTGGAACTGCGATGAGGAGGGGCATAGGTTTCCGGATTGCACGAAGGCACAGGCAATTCTCTTTTGCTACAGATGCGGTCGAAAAGGTTACACGTTACGCAGCTGTATTGTTTGTAATAGTGAAGCGGAAAACGCCGCAGCGAGGAGGTGGTAGATGGAGGGCCAGATTCTTCGCAACACAGCTATCAACCTTCAATACCTCACGATTTACAAGACATCAACTCTATCATTATCAATCCCGGACATGACAACCGTCCACACGCCGTTCTGGACGTTCTTGGAAAGAAAGTTACAGTTTTGTTGGACAGTGGTGCAAACTGTTCCTTGTTAGGTGGCAGTAAAGCACAGATTGTGGAAGAGCTTGGACTACGAAAAGAAGCACTGAACGGTGGGATCAAAACAGCGGATGGAACACCACACAAAATAAACCACTTCACTCGTCTACCGGTATCATATAACAATCGAAATGAAATATTACCAGTCCTTCTTGTGCCGAGTCTGCCAGACTGCGCCATCATGGGCATGAACTTTTGGCAAACGTTCGGAGTCAAAGCAGTATGCTGTTCAATGATTACTGAGCAAGAACTTGAAGCAGAACCGATGAAGGAACTATCGGTAGAACAACGCCAGATACTGAATGAGACAATCAAGCTATTTCCGAAAGCCGAGGAAGGGAAATTGGGAAGAACGGAGCTTTATGAACACCGTATAGATGTGGGCAAAGCCATGCCACGGAAGCAGCGATATTACCCAATGTCCCAATATGTCCTGGAGGAGGTCAACCGCGAAGTAGACAGAATGATCTCGTTGGATGTGATCGAGGAGGCAGTTTTTTCGCCGTGGAACAACCCTCTTGTGGCAGTCAAGAAGAAAAACGGGAGTTACCGCGTCTGCTTGGATGCAAGGCATCTTAACTCCATTATGGTCAACGAGGGCTACCCTATCCCACAGATTTCTTCGATTATCAACAATCTAGGAGGCTGTTCATTCATATCGTCGATAGATCTCAAAGATGCTTTTTGGCAAATTCCGCTTCACAAGGAATCGAGGCCTCTGACGGCATTTACTGTACCTTCCCGAGGGCACTTTCAATTCAAGGTGGTCCCTTTTGGGCTCTGCACAGCCAGCCAAGGTCTAGCGAGGATTATGACTCACTTGTTTGCAGACATGGAGCCGTACGTCTTCCATTATTTAGACGACATCATCATATGCTCTAAATCGTTTGAGGAACACATCTCAGTCCTTAAGGAAGTCGCAGCCAGACTACATCGAGCAAAATTTACTATTTCGGCCGAGAAGTCCAAGTTTTGTCGTCAGCAGATCAAGTATCTCGGTTACATTCTCAGCGAAGGAGGCTGGAAGGTGGACGACGAGAAAGTAGAGTGTATTGTCAAATTCCCCGTACCTACAACCAGGAAGGAAGTCCAACGGTTTCTGGGAATGTGTGGGTGGTACCGTCGCTTCATCTCAGATTTCTCTCGTATTGCCGCTCCCATCACCGAGCTTACGAAAACCAAAACGAAATTTCGTTGGACAGCAGCAGCCGAGGAAGCTTTCCTCAAACTCAAGTCGGCCCTAGTAACAGCTCCGGTCTTAGCGATGCCGGACTATACGAAGACATTTTCTATCTCTTGCGATGCCAGCGATATGGCAATTGGAGCCGTGTTGACGCAGACAATCGACGGAGACGAACACCCAATCTGCTACTTTTCACAAAAACTCTCTTCTTCGGAAAGAAAATACACCGTAACTGAGAAGGAATGTCTGGCCGTAATACGAGCGATTGAAAAGTTCCGTGGCTACGTCGAAGGAGTACGCTTTGTGGTCTACTGTGACCATTCCGCCCTCAATTACCTGAAGACTTTGAAGAATCCAACGGCCCTGATGAGCAGGTGGTTGTTGAGGCTCAACGCGTTCGATTTTGAAATACGATACAGGAAAGGCAGCTGTAACATCGTTCCAGACGCACTGTCCAGGATAGTTTGTTCATTGGTCTTCTCAATCACGCAGGTACACGATCCGTGGTACAAAAACCTTCTCAAGCAGGTGAAGAATCAAGGCGGAAAATATCCGGACTTCCGAATCGCAAACGAAGAACTCTACAAGAATTGCCAGGTCAAAGACGAGACGGGGGTCATCAGTCATCGATGGAAGAAGATCGTTCCAGAGGAAGAACGAGCAGAATTGATTCGTCGTTTTCACGATTCGCCCTCAGCCGCGCACTTAGGTTTCTACAAAACATGGCACAAACTTCAACTAAACTATTACTGGCCGAAGATGCAGGACATGGTCGCTCGATACGTAAAGGCTTGCGCAACGTGCAAAGCCAGCAAAGCTCCCAACAAGCAAATGATGCCGCAGATGGGGAAGCTCAAGCCAGCAAAGGTGCCGTGGGAGTTAATATCCATCGACTTCGTCGGACCACTCACCAGATCCAAGAAGGGCAACACAGTTCTTCTGGTCATCGTCGACTGGATTACCAAATACGTCATTGCCCACCCGATGCGAGCAGCCGATTCAACTAAGATGGTCGAGTTTCTCGAGGAAAAGGTTTTCCTGAAATTCTCCAGGCCGAGGATAGTACTGTCAGATAACGGGAAGCAGTTCGAGTCACAAGTCTTTCGAGCGCTGCTTAGCCGTCACAACATCATCCATATGAAGACTGCATTCTACGCACCGCAGGTCAACAACGCCGAGCGGGTGAACAGAGTTCTCATTACATGTATTCGTTCTTTGCTGGAAGAAGATCACCGCGAATGGGACAAGAACCTGGCAGCCATTACCGCCGCTATCAACAGTGCGAAGCATGAATCCACAGGGGTAAGCCCTCATTTCGCCAATTTCGGTCGAGAACTTTTGCTGCACACGGACCTCTACACTCAGCAAGACTTAAACGTGTCAGATGATCCAAAGGTCGCACAGGAGATGAGGTTGTCCACGATCAACAGGATTCACAAGTTCATCCAGCAGCGAATCAAGAAGAACCACGAGAGAACGAAGGAACGCTACGATCTACGGAAGCGCACTGTCTCGTTTCAACCGGGCGAGCTAGTATGGCGTCGTTCGTTTGTACTATCGTCGAAGGCGGACCATATAAACAAGAAGCTGGATCCGAAGTTCATCGCTGCCATCGTGAAGGAGAAACTGGGAGCGAATTTGTATGTTTTAGAGGATGTCGTCACAGGAAAGCGTGGGCGCTACCATGTGAAGGACATCAAACCTGATTAGATATTCAAGCTATGTAAGCAAAAACGCTGACCACAAGCTCACTCGGAGCTCAAAACACGAAATGGAGACGGCTGAAGGACCAACATCATCTTTGAAATCTCGCCCCCAACAACTCGGAGTAAATTATGCAGAACTCTTCCATCTGAACAACTCAATGAAGCACAGCTGATGCTAATTCGTCGCTAGGACACCGGCGAACACAACGAAGTAGGCGTTTATGAAGGAGACAACGGTCTTGCGCGGGACCAGCGTCGGCTGAATGGACTCTGAGAACTCTGCCAGGAAGTTCGCCAGAATTTGGAGAGGGCTGGCAACCTTGCGTGGGATTGCCGCCACTCATTGTCCAGAATGCAATCCTATCATCTTGAAGCAGCGCAGCAGCGCTGGGGATAGTAGTACTGGTGAGCCACCGTAGCCAGGCGCTACACACCATCGCAGAGAACCCATCCAGGTTCGGGATATTGGAATGTTCGGAAAGTCAAGTACAGTAGCTCCAAACACCACGTCGCTGCAATTGAAAGGATTGTCAGGACATCAAGAAGAGGATTCAGCACCACAGAATACAGTTATGCGAAGAAGTTGTGAGGAGTAGACATCATGACGGCCGCTACTACCATATCGACTCTCTCTCGCTAACTATCGAAATACACGCCGATCAATCTAGCTATGACCGCTACCCAAGGTAGTCAACAAGAGCATTTCGAGGTCAAAACACGCCAGTCGTTACTACTACAACTAGGAGATCATCCACCAACCCTAACCATCTCCGAATCAATACAAAACCTTCAGCTATGACCACAGCCAAAGCCTGTCAACCAAGCGCAACAGCGCAGGAAATACCGTTAGGCCGATCGGGAAAAATCGTGCATCTGGAAAACGCAGTGAGCAATAGCTTTTATCTACCTCCTCGTGAGTACAGTAACAAGTCTAGCTACGTCCACTATCCAAGGTAGTCAACAAAATCCTCGTCGATGCAAAAACACGTCTATCGTCACCACCACCACCATCTGCCATGCTCGACGACTCCGGAAGAAGGCGCCGTCCGAAGGAGATCATTAGCAGCAGCATCAACATCCGATTTTGTCCCACAAACACGAACACTGCTTAACGAGCACAGTATCAACATGACAACGCCCAGTGTTGCTTGAAAGAGGTTGCAAGATTCCTTTTGACTTTCTCCTAGTCCGGAGGACCATAATTCGACCAAGCATCCTGGATGAAAGAAGAACCGAATAGTGACATCTATAAACAATCCCGATTACGACAACCCGATTAAGACTACCCGATTGAGACAACCTTCAACCAATCATGAACTCCCAATCAAGACCACCCGATCAAGACTACCCGATCAAAACCACCCGATCAAGACTACCCGATGAAGACTACTTACAACCAAACAAGACGACCCGATCAAGACTTACCCGATCAAGACTTACCCGATCAAGACTTACCCGATCAAGACTTACCCGATCAAGACTACCGTCAACCAACCACAACACCCGGTTAAGACTTCCCGATCAAAACCTTCCGATCAAGAAATTGGTCGTCGAATCAAAAAACAATCTCTCAACATCCTCTACAAAAGCCAAAAGACCTACTATGGTCAAAGCCATGAAAAACGCAGAGGAACATCATTTAGAATAAGTGCCGACAGTAAAACTGTCTTCTATGAATGCGAGATCGCATTAAATTCGTATGTTAAGGATCATGCACAGTTGTCAAAGGGGGTTGCCAAGAAAATTCAAAAGGAACGCGATCTGGAGGCGCGGTAAAACCTCTATATTGGGCTCTTCGTAACTTAGAGGACTAAATCCCTCTCTTCCCTAGACTTCTGTTGCTTAGTTTTAACCAGTAAACCAGTACCGCCTAGTTTTGTTCTGTTAAGTCCTACTCGTAAGATCTCAGTCATTCTTTATTACAATGGCTATTAGATCTAGGATAATTGTAAGCTGCTGAAGTGGGAGTAATATTGTAGAAAGTTCTTAGAATTCGATGGAAATCTTTGCCAGATCTGCTGGTGTTTACCGACACAATCTGCCGTGATTCGATGGCTTAGAGTTGTAATTTGTATTTGAATATTTGCCAAGACTAGTTGGTTTTGAGTACCGTTTGTATTGAGTTTGTTTATTGAGCTGTAGACACCTATCTAGAAGGTGTATTGCTTCCGAGATTGAATCGGAAAGAAGTCGTTTAACTCCATCGAATTCTTAGTGGCAAGTTTTTGAAATTTTCATGGATCCTTGCCATGATCCATGAAAATTTCTTCCAAAGCAGCAATGTTGTGTTACATTTAATATTGTTCATCATTATTCTGATACGATATTTGAGCGAAATTGCAAACATTACATTTTTTACCCATTCCCCTCATATAGAAACTGAAAAAGCGCAGATAAATTTCTCTGAGTGTTAAGAACACTGAAATGAAGCAAAGGCAAAGAAAGCCGCTGTAATTTTGAGTTGGCATCGCTCGGCGTGCAGTCGATAAAGGAGCATAGCAAAAAGCAAAATTTGACGTGTTGGCAGCATTGATCTGTCAGGTCAGTTTCCGTGAAAAGCGAGAAAGAAAAGGAGCTTGCAAAAAAGGTGCCATCGGTCGGAAAGACGCTCGTCGGTCGGAACGAATTTCCGAGCGTGGGATTGCTTAACCGACAGGTAAGCGAATTTTTTTTTACCGCCACCAAAAAGCCTTTCTAACAGTCGTGTCGTTACAGGCTCGCTCCGCCGATTGGTAACCAAAAAACAAACTACCGCGAAGCGGGAAATTTTGGTTGATAGGCAACAACCGGGACCGGAAAAGGCCAAGTGTGAGTAGTCGCAAAATTAAATTTGATTCATTCCTGACCAAAAACAAACTTTGAAACAGGACCGCTTTCGGGTGAAAAAACACCCTGCGATCGCGCAAAAATTTTGTCGGTGACCCACCACGAGGCGCTCGGAAACTCAAAACCGGGAACCTGCGAAGTTGCGAGCGAGCGGGAAGGAAACCGATTAGGTAAGCGAATGCCAACAAACGCCAACATTGCCGATGATTAAACAAGGCATTTTTACAGATTCGCTCTGCCAGAATTCCAACAAAAACTGCCGGTTACACCAACAAGAAGATCGCTTGCAAAAGTTGTAAAAACATCACGAAGGGGTCGGAAACCGTAAGTGACAGAATCGCAACAATCGTTACAAGCTTGACCGACACTTTTCCCTTCGACAGGACCCCTTTCTTTTTTATGCGGAATTTCTAGGCGCAATCTTTTGTGCAACTTTCTTTTGCGCAACTTTCTTTTGCGCAACTTCTTTTTGCATGGCCTCCTTTTTCATCAGCCTGTTGCTCCAACATCGGTAACAACTTTTGTTACACGTGGTAATCATTCCGGTAGCCACGCGTCTGGCAAAAATCTTCCGGATAGAACTTCCTGTTCCGGAAAGCGGAAAGGATCAAGCCAGCCGACAAATTGAGGAATCAACCGATTCCGTTCCTCGGACGCAGTCTGCTGGAAAATACTTTTTCTTTGCATGCGTGTCGCGACCGAAAGCTCGATCTCAGCCCGGATTATTTCGACGGCCTAGAAAGGCACAAGGCTTGTCGATTGGAAGCATCCTGGGGGTGCTAAGTTTTTGCTTGGCGATCAACGAACAGCGAAGAGTTAGGAAGCCGCTGGAAGACAACCCTCCTTAGAGCCAGGAGTGACGAGGTGCTGCACTTCCACTCGTGTGGGCCGACAAGGTGCGGTTTCGGTGAGACGAGGCCGTAGGCATTTAAGCATCATCGGTCAGCGGATGACATTCTACTGTGGCACGAGCGGAAGTCGAGGGTGTGTGCCGAATATTCGCACGAGGAGTGAGAGTACACGTCAAGAGGTGCACCTGGCGGTGCCCAAGAATCGTCGAGTGTCAGCAAGCAGCCTTACAAGAGGGAACGAGAGTGAATCGATAAGGTGGTACGAATCGTTCAGCGTGTGTGAAAACAACAGGTGTGGACCCACACACCGCATTGTATTGGAACGGATTGCTGTGGGTGGGCGTGACTGGTGCGAGTCCCAGGCGTGGACCGAACAGAGCCAAGGAGCCGCATCAAAGCAACCGAGGGGAAACCCGCAAGGCAGCGAAGATGCACGTAAGTCGCTTTTTTCACAATTTGAGGTGGGAAAGAAAATGGGTGTAGAAAATTAAGCAACCTTAAATAAATGTTGCCATCATATGTTTGCGAAATATTTTATTTATTCGTGGCATCGACCACGGTAAGCCTACGTCACATGCTTTGTTATGACTGCTCCATTTTGTTTGAAACTGTCGTGAATGGATTCAATTTCAGCTTCCAGAGTTTGAAAATGCTCTTGTTCTCTCAGATGTAATTGTAATAAGCTGAAACAAATGTTCGAGAATATAGGAAAAAATAAATTACGCGCAAGATATTTACTTGAAGCTAACCCGAGCAGACTTTGATGCCTGAATCGATAGCTAACAGTAACCAAAATGAGCTATCAATGCCAAAATGATAGCATAATTAAGTATCGTATTTCTCCCGATGACAAAATTAGGTTTCATTAAAGCATCAATATGTCGAAATGTGATACCAAAACAAAACCTAAATAAGGCATTGATACCTAAATGAAAGCACTATTTGGTTTTGTTTTTTCCAAGATAACAAAACAAGGCATCATTAAGGTTTCATTTATCATGATAGAGCAGAAAAGTAAGATCAAAATGATACTATGATTTGGCATTCAATTTTCTGTGATGAAAAATCAGATTAAGTTTGGTGTTAAAAATAAATCGAACTGTAAACAAACAGCATATTTGTTCGTTAACGGCATAGTGCGTACCTTTTTTAGTATTAATTTTTCAGTCATTGTAAAAATAGGCATCATTAAGAGCAGAAAAGTGAAATCAAAATGATAGCATGATTTGATATTAAATTTTCTGTAGTGATAAATCAAAAATATTACAGGTGTTAAAAACTAAATCGAACTGAAAACAAACAGTAAATTTGATTTTTGAGTTGATTTTTTAGTCAATGCATGAATAGGCATCTTTATGGTATCATTATTTTTTATTGTTCATTTTCATTTTGACCTAAAAACCAACTTGTTATCAGACATTTAATTGTAAAAAACTCTTTAATTAAATTTTATAAAACCCCAAGCTTGTTCCAAAACGTGGTTCAAATAATATGAAGATGACAAAAAAATTCTGGGTAAAATAAAAACATACATGAAAAAACAACTTAGCACGAGTTGGGTTTTGTTTAGTTGAAAATATCATCAACTTCAAGTTTTCTTTGTTTTTTTTCCTTAAACCCTCTTGAATTAGATCATTAGTATAACAATGCATATTTTGTAAATAAATATGCCTGACTTTGGCTCCTTAAAACCTTCGGTATGAGGCGTTTCAAATAAACGAATTATAAAAAAAATATTTTGTAAATATAAGTTTTAGGTGTTAAAATTCAAATCCAACTGAAAACAAACAGCCAATTCGTTCGACAAACGCACAGTGCGCGCATTATTTATTGCAGATTTGTCAGTCTTTACAAAAATAGACATCAATCAGGTATCACTATTTTACATCACCTATTCAGTGTTTATTCAGAATAAACTAAAACTAAGTTCAGAAAACAATATATAAAAAAAATTATAAATAATTATTAATCAATTTATAATAAATAATTATTAATAAAAATTAAAAAATATTTATAGAAAATAATTCAATATCAAAATCCCTGAGATAGCCAATCTGACGCCTGAAAATAGAACATACATTGTTTGTACTTGCCTCTAAAACTTTAGTCAATTATACCATTATACTCTAAGTAGAACAGGCCTCCTGAAAATAATTTGAATAACGAAGTTATTTATTTAATGTTTAATTTAGGTAAAAATGGCATTTCTTGAACCATCGATGTTATTTTAAAATCATTTGATAAAAATGGATTTTTGCGAAATCAATTATTATGCTTTTGATATGATGTGTATAATTGTTATACTTTCTTGATGTACAATTAACAAACTTTAATATCAACGAATCAAGATTATAAAGTTTAATATAATTAAATGTATACAAAAATTTTTAACTGCTATTTAAGATTGATTTATATCACAATGTATTGTAGTGGGTATATGGTGTCAGTTACCGATCCTCAATTGGTTTGTTTTGAATTCGTGATGTTTTCAGTGAGTCTTCGTGTTTACATTTTATAGTGACGAATTTTGTACCTATCCGACACTGTTGCATAAAAAGGTGTCCAGAAAAACCGCAGCAGCAGAATCGCGCATCCCGACGCTCCAGGTATGTCAATTCCGGATCGTAGAGGATATAAAAACAATGGCAATAGCATCAGCGTTGGAAGCAACAACTATGCAAGGATTGCCGTCGGTTTCAGGTGCTTTGCGACACCTGCACTTCCAGTCGAAGAAAAAGTAGACCTTCCGGGATCTGGCCAAGGATACGGAGAAAGACGCAAGAAACGAATGACGTTCTTTATTCGTGGGAACGTTCACCTTGGAAAGGGGTCAACTAATTACAGGTAAGTGCAATCTAGCATTTCTTTTGTCGTGCCTAGTCCATGCTAATCGAAGATTCCGACCTGCAACTAGCTGCAACAAGCAAACCAGCGTTACCGTAGGACTTAAGCTACAGGGAAGGAAAACGAGACGGAAGGGAATTTCGGATCAGCTCCACCTGGATTACACAGCTGCAAATCAGGAAACAAATGTGAATCATTTCGCTGATCAGTAGGAAGCAACTGCATTGAGCCTCTCTCTGTGCGACATACTGGATCGTTATTATCAATCTAGTCTAGAAGGTAGGTGGTGATTATTTTTCTGATTAAATTTTCATCTAAGCATCTTACTATTTCTGGACATCATAACATTTTACGACTTAGTATATCGCTGATAATATTCGCTGGTGCTGTAAATTGTTGTTGAGATTAATTTTTTTTGGAATCTCCCAATTATTGGAACTCTCCAATTTCAACCAACGAATTAGTTTAATGTTGTTTTCGTATATTACTTGCATAGCATATCTACTCATATTCTTCACTTTTTTTGTTTACAAATTGTTTTATTACATCACTTATCGATTAGAAGTAAATTGTACTATGTACTATATGTACTATGCCAAGAACCAATCGTAAGCTAGTTTTGGGCAAACTATTCTCGCTATTCTGAAATAATTTCATTTTAAGTAGCTTTGTTTCAAAATAACAGTTCCTTTTTTAAGTAAAAATCCAATTTTACCATTAGAGTACGAAATTTTCATCAAGGTTGTTGTCTCTGTTGGTGCTTCTACGCAAGAATGTCACACTAGAGAGAATTCTGTGGAAAATGCTAATTTTATCAAAAAATTCTCTTAAAATGAATATTTACTGTTTCATATAAAGTTATTAATCTAAAATAATACTAAAATAGTGGGTGGGGGAAGAGCGAGGAGTTTTAAGTGATTTACATTGAGGAAATTTCACCAACATTTTTCGGTAGGCATTACTTACAAGATACCCAACTATACATTTTTTATAAACAAAGTGGAACGTATTTCTTAAATAACGGTTCAACTTGATTATTTGAGAAAAATAGAAACTAAGCGAGCTTTTTTAAATGATCGAAAAAATGTAGCCGTGAGACAGTTTCTCGTATAATTAGCGTAGGTATGCGTTCTGTTCTACGCAAATGTGTCACACAACGCATTTTTCACTCTAATTTTCCATTTGCTGTTGGAAATGTTTTTTTTTGCCAAAAAAAACGTTGTAAAATGATAATCTTCGAACTGATTACTCTGAAAACACTATCGATGAATTTTAAGTTAAATAGAAATATCTAATATATAAAGATGAGCTGGGCTATATATGTTTGTATATATATATATATATATATATGTACCTTATCCAAATCCACACCGCTTAACCGATCAGCATGAAATTTGGTACAGTGATGTAAACGGACATGAGAAAGGTCGAGGTAATAGTTTTGAGCCCCTCCCACCTAAGAAAAGGGACCCTCCCTTACAACTTACGTTTTTATTCCCACGAACCAAAATCATGGCACCCATTTGTCAACCGATTTTCGTTTCCTTTGGCGGGATTGTTTTCACCATCACCATGGGCTGGGCATTAGAAACGACCATCTAAAGTTCAAGTGTACTGGAAAGTAAATCAAAGCTCATTACGTTTTACAGGATGATGATTCCCTTAAACCATCAAAGTCTTTTTTGAAAGTATTTTGATTTTAAAGTAGGTATTTATTAAGACAAATTTGATAAATTGAATTAAAAATATCCTAAATTTAGTTTTTTATTGAGGATGAAACCGTGATTAGCTCTTCACACGATGATAAAAACAACATGTTTTGTTCAGCAAAGTTTCAATGCACAAAAATCCGCATCTTTTGATGGCATTGGTATCAAAAATATTTTACGCTTGGTACACGTTTTGGTCAGTTGAATTCGAAACTTTTGGACAAAAGAATTTTTTTTTCTTGGAAATAGCTTGCTTGTTTTACATTTTGATACAAATTTGGTTCATTTTTCATTTTTCACGTGTGGTATTTAACTCCAACAAAATTAAAAAAATATAAAATATATAAATTTTATGAAAATTTCTGGACCCAGAATTTATTTAAAATCAAATCTTTTGAAAGTGGACTATTTTCAAAGATCGCGCTTGCGGAACCTTTAAACATGATTTTTTTTAGTCGGCCTCATACAAAAGTTTGTTCTGCACATTCTAATCTACCATTTGGAGGGTGAGCCCCCAGATTCCCAGAAGTTATGCAATTTTGGGACACCCTAATGTGACAATTATGCTTCCAGCGGCAGTGTAACTTTCGAAAGAATAATATTGTACCTTTTGTAAACTTAATAAACATTTAAAAAAATCAAATTGCATTCCTTCGTAAAAATCTCATACAGAAGAATAAATATTGCATTGCATCCAATCTTGAGAATATTATTTGATGTTTTTTGGCTCATTTTTAACATCCTTATGTATGCAACGATTATAGATATTTATATGAATAAAACAAATTGTGTTTATTGCATCACTGCGTTAGCTGCAACTTAATTCGAAGATTTAGAATTAGAATAAATTTAGGTGTTTAGCTGGTTGGATTAGATTATAATTAAAATGCTTGTAAATTGTATCTTTAAAGAATTAAGCCATTCGATGGTTTAAAGTTTTTTTGCTATCATGCCTTTTTAGCGAAATTTGGTATAATTGTTCCGAATAATAATGCAACAATGTCAAAATAAGGCGCTAGTTTTCTTTATAGGGATAGCACAGTTCTACCAAGTTTTGGTTTCACTGGATGTATTTAGATACCTCGTTTAGCTGTGCTTTAGCAATGAAATTTTGAAAGCACGACGATGCCTAATTTTGGCAGTAAATTATGCCTTAAAGTGGCATCATTATGCCCTCAAAACTCGTTTGGAAACGTTGGCTAAACAAGGTATCATTAAGGTTTCAGTGAAACCTACACTTGACATGATTGAGGTATCCATGTATGAAAAGTGAGACCCAAATTTTGGCATTGTACCACCTTTATTCGGGCAAAATGATACCTCATTTTACTTTCAAGGCATGATAGCAAAACAAGGTATAAATTTGCCATAAAAGTCTGCTCGGGAACGCTGTCCAATCCTGCCAAAGTTATTTCGTGTCCGATTCCATTGACTGGATCCAAGCTTGAGTTGCTCTCTAAAAAATGCCCCCCCTTAGGGACCGAACAGAAAAACAACACAACACAAAGCGTGAACTTCATTCTTGCAAAACAGAAGGCAAACTGAAAGTAATTCTTTGATACTAATGGTACTTTTTTGTTCGTGTATAAGATCTTGGATATGCCGGTGAATCCCCGATTTGCTCAAATAGCTCATTATGAATTATTTCAAGTTTTTGTTTTATCAAGACATGTGTCCGTTATGATTGGATACCGAATGAAAAAATGAATTTTATTTCTTCATACTCTAATCAGATGAATGATTTCAAGTCATAACAATGTATGGATAAGATAAAAAATAGCTAAAATCATTTTCAATTGGAGGGTTGATTGAAAACGTCATTTGTCTAATATATCTTTAATTTAAAATAATTCGAATTGTTGATAAGTAAAATAAATTTCCATGTTGAACTTCAGAGATTTATTTCAAAACACATGGATAATGATTAAATTTAATTTGATAGAAAAGAATTTTTTTATCATATTTCTAAAGTGCCATTGACAAAATAAGGGATAAAATCCTTTATCATATTCAAATTCTTCCAGTTATCAACAGGATGATGAATGGGTGATTTCTTGAATTTTTAAATGCGAAACTGATTAAAATAAAAAAAGGAATTTTTAGTTTTTTTGTAAAAATTGGAAGAAGAAGAAAAAAGTACATTTCAAGATTATGAAAATGGAAATTTGTTCCATGAAGAACAAATTGATTACATGTGATAAAAATGCTTCTATTCAAATTCTACTTTTGAAATTCACAATAAATAACGAAATTGATTTCTTAACCATTTTCTTACTTATGACTTTCACACAAATTCGAAAAAAATAAAAAGTTATACTAATACAATTCAAAATAAATCAAAGTTTCAAATTAATGTTAGTTTCGGTAAGTTATAAACATTTTTTTTAATGATCTTTATTCGCAACATGAAATATAAAGTCAATATTTTCAAAACATCAGAAAACGAATGCGAATAAAAATCGGAATCAGTGTACAGAAAAAAGTAAATTAAATAGAACATCAGATTTGAAAATTGTATTTCAATTTAAAATAAATTTCAGATCAGGTCAGAAAATAACCATAAATTTTTTATTTTGCAAAATGATAATAATTGGTAATCAATACTTATTTTAAATAACATTTCGTTTAGTTTTGAAGTTTTGATATGAAGGAACAAATTCATTATGAAGTTAACAGAAGTTATTTAAAACCAAAGATGACGATTAAATTTTATTTGAAAAATGAAAAAAAAAAATAATTCAAGAGTGCCAGAAATCATAGTCAGAGATAACATTCATTATTATATTCGACTTCTTCCAGTTTTAAAATAAAAGGCTACAAAAGATCATGATTGATTGAAGTTTACGAAAATAACTGAAATATTTAAATACAACTTGTTCAATTTATCATCACTGACAAATATCAGGTTAAAAAATGGGTGATTTCTCGAATCATCAAACACGAAACTGATAAAAATCAAAATAAGTCCAGGTTTTGTTGTAAATATTTAAAGCACAATGCAAATATTATTGTAAATCTTATACATAAAAATTAAGCTTAACATTAGCTTTTTTGAATAATTTTCCAAAGTTTTCAAAGATTATTTAAAAACCATAATCGTTTCCGAGAAGGGGATTAAAAATAATAAAAATTTGTAAAACGTTTATATATGTTCCAGTGCAGTTATAGTGGTTATTGTTTAAAATTTCTAGCTAGAATATTTTGTCATCGTCAGTTGAAGTATTTAGTCCTGAATAGAACAAAAGCAAGAAACTTAGTTTTTCTTACTAAAAATTTAGATTTATAGGCCTTCAATATTATGTTTTCAGAATACTAACTAAAATTCAGAGTAGGAACAAAAATTTCATTTTTTTATGAGTTTGACTATAAAATTTGGTATTTTTTTTTATAAATTTAAAATACTATATAAATTTGTAAACTTATTATAAAATATCTATATATATAAAAATGAATTTCTGTCTGTCTGTCTGTCTGTCTGTCTGTCTGTCTGTCTGTCTGTCTGTCTGTCTGTCTGTCTGTCTGTCTGTCTGTCTGTCTGTCTGTCTGTCTGTCTGTCTGTCTGTTCCCTATAGACTCAAAAACTACTTAACCGATTTGCGTGAAACTTGGCAGGTGGAGATATTGGAGATCGGGGAAGGTTCCTATTATGGTTTGAGACCCCTCCCCCTAACAGGAAAGGGGGGAGGGGCCTCCCAAAAAATTGACAATTTTTTGCACAACTCGAGAACCAATCAAGCAAATGGTATCAAATTTGACATGGTGTGGTATTTGGGGACGGGAAATATTTCTATGAATATTAGGTACCCCTCCCTCCTCTCAGTAGGGTGATAGGAAGGGGGGAGGGGGGCTACCTTACAATTTTTCATATAACTCGAAAACTAATCAAGATATTGCTTCTAAGA
Source organism: Uranotaenia lowii (assembly GCF_029784155.1). Lineage (NCBI taxonomy): Eukaryota > Metazoa > Arthropoda > Insecta > Diptera > Culicidae > Uranotaenia > Uranotaenia lowii. Next base: position 253,006,627 of record NC_073693.1, read on the forward strand.
ATATTTGGTATCCCTCATTCCTTCAAAGAGGTGGATCAAAAGGGGAGGAGAGGTCTCCCTTTCAATTTTCAGTATTACTGAAGAGTTGATCGATGAAATTGAACCATATTTGGCATGTGAGGGAATTTGAGTACGAGAAATGTTTCTATTATAAATTGAGGCCCCATCTTTTTTAGCGAAAAGATATAAAGGGGGGCTTTCATACAATTTTTTTTGCATAACTCGAGAATTAATCGAGCCAATGAAACCAAATTTGGCATCAAAGAGTATTTGAGTGCGAAAAATACTTTTACTATGTGACACAATTCCTTTCTTGCAGTAGGATGATAGAATTAGGGATATAGGAGGGGAAGAGGAGGCTTACATTTAACTTTTTTTTTTACAAAATCCGAGAAATGAACAAAACTTAACATGGAATATCATTTTGGTATGATTCTATGATTATCTGACACACCATCCTCTTTTCAGTGAGTAGGTACATAGGAGGAGGGAGGTGAGCCCAATTTTGTTTTGTACAATTTTGTTAGCCTAAGTTCTCAATTTATGTTAACGAATCCAATAAATGGAAACAAATATGGCATGGAAAGGTACTTGATTACGAGATATGTTTCTACGGTTACGCTTTACATTGTAAAGAGGGGAAGAAAGGAGGAGGCTCAATATACATTTTGTTGTAAAGCTTAAAAACTTATCAACCAATGGAACGATATTTGATATAAGAGGATTTTTGGGAACGAAAAAAATCGGTATGATTATTAAAGATCACGTCCGCCATTCAGCAGGGGGTGGAGGGAAGGACAGGAGAGGGGGCTCTAATATCAGTTTTTTAGCATAAATCCAGAACATATCAAGCAAAAACAACCATATTTTATAAGTTAGATTGCTTACGTACGATTATATTGAAACCCTCCAGAAAGATTAAAATTATCAGATCTTCAACACAAATTTATAAAACAAGATTCAGGATATAAGTTTAAGTTATCTTTGTGTTGCAATTCGAAACTCCTGCTGCCGCTCTCATTTTATAGCTTTTACTTATGAATTATGTTCTAATTTGATTTAAAATAATGCAAATAAAACAATTATAAAAAATTTAAAAATCACTTAATTTTGAAAGGTGTAGCAAAGCACACCGGGTCAGCTAGTATATATATAAAAAGCAATTTCTGTGGGTTTGTTTGTTTGTTTGTTTGTTTGTTTGTTTGTTTGTTTGTCCTCTATAGACTCAGCCGTCTTAAGAGCTAGAGTTCTGAAATTTGGCATGGGTGCTCATTAGGACCGGGAATGATGAAAAATGTTTTCAGATTTTCGGATGACCCCTTCTGAAGGGGGTCGTCCATACATGACAAATATTGATTTCGCGATACTGACTTTACTTCCAAGAACATGAAAATGAAAATTAGTTCCATGAGGAACAACTTAATGGAATATGATGAAAAAGCTTCTAATAAAATTCTATTTGCTTATTTTGATTATCTATTCAATTCTTCTAACTTTTTATTCTTTTTTTAATAATTAAAGGTGATAAAACTTTTCAAACATTTATACATAACATAAAGATAAAGCTTTGTTGTATAAACATAACATAAAGAAAAAAAATTGTTTTATGAAAACGAATCTTTTAAACCTTTTTTTATGGAATTTGATTGATAACTCAAAAAACAGCATTGTGATGCCTATGTTAGATTTTGGCGTCCTGAACTCGAACTTTTTTCAGAATTGGTCGCCTCTTCTTTTGATGATATGCAGATTATAAGTTTAAAAAATTATCAGTTTTGAGTGAAATCAATCATGGATAACTGACTAACTCACAAATCTATGTGAAAGAAAATACTGATTTCAAATTGGTTTATCATGCTTCATTCAATAAAGGAATATAATTTTGATGATGATGATGAACAAGAATGAGTAAAATTATACAGTTTAAAAAATCTGCTGTAAATATTACTGACATTACTGAAGAAAATAAAATGAAGGTTTGAATTCTTTTTATGATTTGGTTGAAGTCTGAAAACGAATTGATTTTTGCTTTTTACACTGTTTAAAATTCAAATAAGTTTGTACTAGTTTTCAAATTTCATTAGAAATCTATTATTTTACAGTATTGGGAAAAGAAAACAAATATCAAACTTCCATATATTTTTTTCGCAGAAGTCAAAATTACATGTGGTCTTAAATGAAGTTGATAAAAACAATTATTTTATTTTTTTGTGATATTTCAAAGTTATGTCAGAAATATGTGAATGGTGACCTTGTGTAATTCATCAAAACCTTTTTGAATGTGAAGTTGAACATTTAGAAGATCGAGAAACCCAGTATAAAATAAAAGCGAAATTGCTTACTAGAAAATATTTCATTTCAGTATAAAATTTGTTATGACATATCAGATTTTTTTTTATTATCGAAATGATAAGTATAAAGTGACTGGATGAACTTCTTTAGATACACTTATCTAGAATATTTTTTTTAAAGACGAGGTAGTGTTTTTGTGTGTCAAGAGTTGAGTTTCAATACAAAATGTTTATTAAATTGTAAACGAAATTGACAATTAAAAATAAGTTTAAATTCGTGATCCTACCAAAATCCGTTGGACATTAAGAAGAACAAGAAACACTCCATACAAAATGTGTGGGAAAACAAAAAAAAACTATAACTATTTTCACCTCCCTTAAAATTACTTTTTGTCTAAAACGATGTCCCCAGGCCTAATTCTTCACATTCACATTGTGATATTTTTAATGATTCTTTTTTATTCAGCAAATTTTCCAAATAAATGCCTTGATTTGATGGTCACCTTAGAGTTGTCCAATCAAAGTGAAATTTTGCACAGTTTGTAATCAAGCATGGCGCTGAATTATATTTTCATTATGATATTTAACGAAGGAATTTGAGAGGAAATCCGCTTGGAACACAAAATAAGATTTTATCAATTTCCTCAATACATTTTCATTGTTTACCTAAAATATCCTGAGCTCACTTCATAGATTGTTGCAAGACGTTAGCACGTTTTTACGAGGTGATTATCGACGTTGTTTTGAGAAACCTAGTTTAATCGCGCGTAAATCTAACCTTTCAAGACAACACAATCAGCACTGAAAAAACGTGAATCACGGAAAAATACTCCATGCTCATAAATAGATATAGCTTGAAGACACTCAATTTGCCATGCATCAAAATATGCCTTGCTAAAAATGAACAAGTCTCCATCTTGAGAGTAGAAGTATTTGATCAATCATGAAAAATTTGACGAATGCAATCCTTTCCTGAACGCTTTCGGCATTTAGTTTTGCTGAATGTCAGAGAAAAATCTATTATTTAATCGAACCTTTTGAAACATTTAATGCCATTCAAAACAAATCAATATTTTCAAGACAGCCACCAATCAGTCTCAGTTCAGACTTTTTTTTTATCGGATGTACCACGGCTCGAATGCATGTGCAGTGACATTTGTGCAGCAGCGTCTCGTGGCAGCATGCATGTTTCGGAATCCGTATGCACACATTGCATTTGCTCTGGGGCCACACATCACAAACATACGCATGGAATGGCGGCAGCGATGCACTTCTCAAAATTCAATGGCAACAATTTCCCAACCGATTAAGTGATCCCATTGCTCGCTCATCAAAAAGACCCATCTTAGTCGCTTCCTCCTTAAACTCGTGCCACAGATTTACACATTTACAGAAAGTTTATGCAAAAATCATGTGCGTTTATGTAACGCGCAACCGAACTCAAGCGATCCATCGCATCCATATCGGTTGTTCGGTTCGGAATCGATTATGGTTGTTGTTTCCTTGTTTTTTTTTTTCTTTTGCCTCAGCACCGGCATCGGGGGAAAATTTACCCCGGGAGGTCCTTATTTCCCGCCCAAAAGATTTCCATCGCATCGGGCCCTAACTAGAGCCCGAGCGTTACTTGTTTCTATATAAAAGCCAACCGGAACGGGGGTTGGATTTCCAGTTTTACTCGTTCATTAGCTCGATCAGTGTGTATTTTCGCGCGTGGCCGAGAAAGAAGCTTCAATTTTTTCGTTCCGTGGTAAGAATCCTGGTGAAGTGTGTGAATTTTCCCAGAAATAGAATGTTCCGGTTGATCTATTATCTTCTGTGTGAATGGGTTCGAAATTTATTCATAGGTGTAGGTTTTAGTTGAATGGGGTTTGAATGGAGAAGTGAGTGGGTATTCAAAAGTACCTAATTTAAATGTCAAATGTCTTGAAAACAAAAGCGTGAACCGTTAATGTTTCCGTGGACGTTCGATCTATATTCTATAGTCCTTACCGTTGTGAATAACTTATTCATTTAAAACTCAAATGAAAAGACGCCTTCAGAGAAGATTACAGCAATATGAGTTGTAAAAAAAAATTACAATTTGCCCGTCATTTACGTCTTTGATCTTGGCCTTTTTCAAGGGATATTTTGAATAATACTATGATATATGTTTTAATTGATATAACTAAATTCTACAAATTACAATGTAAAGGGTTTAAAGCCAGTAGAAATTCTCCTCACACAGTAAACACATGAAGTAAAATACAAAGTATCTCTTTAAGAAGGCCAAAATCAAGGGCCGAAACGTTGGGCAAATTGAAAATTTCTGTTATTTTCTACCTTTTGACTGGAATGCCAATGAAGCAAAGGAAGCACAACCAGCTGTAAAAAAAACAATTTTAATCTCACATTTTTCAACTTTGAAGTTTACTAGAACTTTCTTACTTTAGGGTGAACTGTGAACTGTGAAATTTTTCTGATAGTTCATTTACTAGTAATCGGACATTCAAATTTTTTCCAAAATTTAGAATTCACGCGTTTTTGAGATATTTACGATGTAAGAGAACAAGAATAAAATAAATTTGCACAGTTTCTTTCAAAATCCGTCATTATTAAATCGATAGCTGACAAAACCGTTGGTTATTCAAAGAATTTCTGTGTGTGAGTGGTGGAAAAGTATGCAAACACTGTCAAAAATGTCCACAAGGTTCAAATCAAACATTGAGGTTAAACACATGTTAGGCAACTACGGTTATGGGTCATAAGGGAAGTCAAGTCTTATACTAGCATTTTTTAATATTGATTGAGCGAAAAACTAAGTGTAGATCGCTGAAATATCCAAAAAAATATCTCCGATAAGCTGAAAGTGTTGCCTAGTTATGAGTCATTCAAACCTAACTTCCAACATCAAATTTTTGCTAGCTCCAGAGCTCGTAAGCTGTATAGCCAGTACCGAGGCTATGTGACAGATGATTTTTGATAAACGACATAACTTTTGAAAAACCCTATTTCAATCAAATTTCAGCGTTTGAATCCTATAACTTTTCTGCTCGTGCAAGCTATCCAGCATATTATAGTATGTGTTTACTGGTTGTTTTGTTTAAAATATAATGATTTGCCAAGATTCCGCTCCTTTGGAATTTTTTTTTTCAAAACTTAGGTTTTCGCTGTTTTTTTAAGCTTAAAAAGAGTGATCTTGTGTGTACCCTTTGCAACCAACAATCTATACTAATCGATTATACTTTAAATTCAGTCTCACGATGGTTTTACTTCGATATTGTCAGATTTTGCCAACAGATATTCCATTGAAAATGCTTTGAAGGGGCTAAAAAAATCAAGTTTCGTTAATTTCTAAACAGTTGTATCCACTAAATTGCCCTCAGTTTCTTTTAATAGAGACGTATTGGATCGGAAAGTAGCAATATTGAAGGAGGATGATGCAGCTACCTAAAATTCAGATTAGACGAAGTATTAGTTTGAATCATCAGCTTCATTTCCTTTATAGAAAGTATTTTGATCAAACGAATGGTTTTTGAGATACACGCATTCGTAACTGTCCCATTCCTAAAAGAACTAAGCTTTGAGTAAAATTTTTTAGATGATTCGATTGATTCCTGAGTTAGCGCAACGCGTTCCCATTTTGTATAGAAATTTGTATGGAAATTTGAATCGAAGAAGAAATGACAAGCAGCTAAGCATGTCATGAAAAAAGTGATTACCATTTTAAAATAAAAAAAATCTAAATCCATTGAAAAGTATTTAAAACTGGCAGACTTTGCTTGCTAGAGCTTTTAATAATTTCATGAAATGTTTTGGCAAAGGTTTTATGAATCAATAGTTCAGTAGTCATGCAAAGCAGTTTTTTTTAAGATTTTTTATCTCATCCTACGATTTTACAGCTTTCAAATAAGCAGTCAAAAACGCTAAAATTCAAATAAACTATTGTGCATTTTTTTTTGTATAACATTGAATATCTTTTCTGGGGTAAAAGTTAGGTTTGTGCTTTGTTCCTATGAAATCTACTGCAAGAATCAAGCAATATTTTTCATCCAAAGCTATATTTTTTGAAACTTTCAGAACATCTCTGGCAATTTTTTAATTGAAAAAATTGTTTCCCATACAAATTTCCATACAAAATTCAAACTGGTTGTGCTAATTCAGGACTGGATGGACTGCAACCTAAATTTTTATTGCTATTTATAGCAGAAAATACAATCAAAGCAAGTTAGAGCAAATTCACTGGTGTTGGGAAAAAGTGGTAGAAATTTTGACATTTTGAAAATTTTACCATGCAAAAATGTTTTCAAGATCTTGGGGCGTTGTATTTTTTTACAACACTGATCCCATTTCAGCCGTATGTGATAGAAATATTGCTATTTTTGCATCACAGCATGCGAAAATACAACACGTGTTGTAAAAAAACTAGAAGGCCACAGATCTTGAAAATGTTTTTGCATGTCAAAATTTGTCAAGTGTCGAAATTTCTACCACCTTTTCCCAACACCAGTGAACTTGCTCTTGGGAGGTGTAAAAATTAAAGAAGTTGAAATGTTCATACTAAGCTTCCAGCAGCGGTCTAATGTACACTGATAGACATAAATATTCGACACTTTTAGTGTTCTGCTGAAATTTTCGTTTATTTTCATTTTCCCTTCTTTTTATGAAAGATGAGTTGAGTATAGGAAATTTCTTGCCTTTAGGTAGAGAACATTTCCCATAGTCAATTTACATCTAAAAATATGCTAATTATCACAAACTTTTCAGAGTTATTGTAAATTGAAATATATGCGATGAGCTAGCATGTGTCGAATACATTTGTCCATCAATGTAGTTCAGATTTCAGACCACAGTTAGTTTGTGTCAATTGTGATGGTCATTTGTTTTCTTTTATAGATCATACTGCTGTAAATCCTCTCGTAAGGCACCTTAGCTGAAATCTGAATTAAAAAAGTTATGACAATTTTTTTTTAAATTTTTGACTATGAGAAATGAAAAGTGTATATTGATGTGCTTTTTTAGGTCAACTTTTCTTAAAAATAAAAAAAAACTTATTAAGATTTATGTTATGCCATAATTACTTTGTTTTTATGACTTATTATAATGCGGTCTTATGAAGAATTTTTTTTAATTTTTTTTTTAGAAAACACAATGAAATTGTTAAATAACGTTACGTGTTACGTCATTCCAATACAATTCTCTTTCATTCATTCGAGATACGGCTGCAGACTTTTCCTTACAAGATAACATTTCATCCAAAACGCAAAGCGTAAAAACCATTCTTCCGGGAAAGTCGTTTCAAAGCTTATGTGTCCGTGTTCATGTAAGTTCATGTATTTGATGCCGCCGACCGTAGCCCAGAGGATAGCGTTTAAGTCTTCTAAGCCTGAGGCCAAGAGATCGAGTCTCGGTCACGGCATACATCGTACTCTTTCTGTGGGATGGTGGTGTTAGTATTAATAAGATGCTAGCCATTATAAGGAGTGTTTTCGAAAAAAAATGCAACACTTTGTTTTGTGGATAGCTTTTGAATGCATGGAAGAAAACGGAAGAAATTTTCAGTGAAACTACCTAGCAATGTAATGTTTACATATGCAAAATTTTCTGACGATCTGTCGAGTAGTTTTTGAGACAGCACCCAGAAGAAGTGCATCGATTTTTATTTTTGGGCGGCACGTGCGCCATCTATACTTCACACTAGGAACCTTCCCTTTTCCAAAATTAAGGATTTTTTGTACGATGTTCTCTATTTTATGGAAAAAAAGAAAAAAAAAATTAAAAATTTCTATTTCATCGAAGTTATGACAAATTTCTGCAAAAAACAACATCGCTGACTTATTATCACTCCACCACAGTTTTCTCCTAATCACACGATTTCAAATCCAATCAAAATAAATATATCATCTTTGTGAAGTAATATGGAAGGAAAAAATTGAGATTAGAGGCATTTTTCTTGTATATTTGACTTTTTATTGTGTCGCTTTACAGCTTCCACGAATTGCCAGCCTTATTAAAAACTAATTATCATTTTTTAAAAACTTTTCTTCCTTTATTATCTCCGGAACATCCTAAGAAGAATTGTGCTAAATAGTTTCTCTCATCCAATTCCATCCATGCGATCAAAAGTTATTCACGAAACAAAGTTACATTTTTTTCGAATACACTCCTTATGCTTGAAAGATGTACGCTTTAGTTAGATACCTTCAAAGAAACATGAAGTTTCACTGAGATCCTATATGTGTGTGTTCGTTTTAACAAGTTTAACAAAATTCTTAATATTTGATTCCATGTTGATAAATTTTAGGTTTCGAGTTTCTTAATTCATGCGGTTTTTTCAAACAATTACGATGATTATTGTTAGAATTTTTTTTCTTCGATCATTAATGTTTTTGACAATTTTAAGCTCAAATTAATAGATGTAAAATATCTGAATGTCTGAATGTATTAAAATTGCACAAGCCTCGGGATAACGGTTTGAACAAACGACATGTACTTCGATAAAATTGAACAAACCAAATTAAAAATTCAATGAAGTTATAAGATTTTTTCGAATCAAAATATTCATTATACAATACTCCCACAATCTGAATAATCTACACAAAATACTCTGTTAATGCAACGCCTGTGGTTTTTCGAAACATAGGAACAATTCTGGGAAAAATGTCTAAATCTCGTAGAATAGTTCTGAAGCTATTGATCTATGTATTAATTTAAACTGTTTATTTGAGAAATGATTTGCAAATTTTATTTAAAAGATTTGGTTTGACTGTTCGGAAATTTGGTCGAAAAATTAATCTTACAGGTTTGGTTGATAATCAAATCTGCGATTGTGATTTATGTAGTTAAATTTTTAATTTATCATCAGAATATTGATAGTTTAATTCCGTTATTACGACCACGACTAAGGACAGAGATACAAAATCCAAACTTACAATCATAAATTGAAATTTATAACCTGGATACTGTTAATAAATCATAATAATATATAGAATTCCGTTTCCTCATTCACTCACAGGTACCGACAACTGGGGCAACATGCAACACTTTTCAACTTCAACGGTTTATCCATAAACAGTTTTAAGGTCGATAGGATATCAATTTGATATAAACAGAAAAATTATTAGTTTCTCCAGTAATTTTTAATTTTCTAAAAACATTCGATTTTCACCATACTCGGAAAAATGGGTAGCTTGCAACAAATTTGGTTTTAAATAAAAAAATCTAATCAAAACGTAGGAAAATTTGTAAGTTTTGATAAATGTTTGATGCCATTAAAGGCCATAACGAGTAAAAACGCCAATTGCAGTAAATTTAGGTTTTGTTCACTTTAAATTTTGCAGTTTTTTCCGTCAATAATACTGTTACGTTGTGTTGCATACATTCAGGGGTAAAAATACTATAAAAATTTTACTAGCAGAAATGTTGAGTTAAAATGTTTGGATGGATGAAATATGATTTTAACAAACGTGTAATTTAAAACAATCATATTCCAGCATATGGAAACGAGATTTATGAGGTCTCATTTAGATTTGCATTTTTCCCCAGACAGGTAATTGAATTAAACAAACATTTACATATTTAAAAAAAAAATGGCGATTGTCCGAAATATATTTCTACACAAATAATGTTGGTATAGAGGAATAAAACCAATATAACGTTTGTAGGTGATATCCTCAAGCCAACCCTTCGTTATTGGGTAAAGTTTTTTACGGCATCGAAAATTTTTCTAAATTGTACATTTGTATTGTTCGATTCTTGATATTTCCGAAGAATCCAAAACCTACCTTAAGATGTGAGAAACTATGTTATCATCATTTTGTATGCATTAAATACTACCTCGATAACATTGCATTAAAGAAAAAATTAAATAAGTGTTGTGGTATAAAGATGTTGCATACCGTTGCACAAGGCATGATACCTCGTTTGACGGTATAAGAATTCATAATTTGAACTCACCTTCAGAACGTTAGCTGAATACTGAAACTCCGCTAAAATATTTGAGATCAAAATTCTGAATTTAAAGGTAGACGACTAATCAAATCAAAAACTAATATTTTTAACTATTCCACGTTTCGTAAAATTCATGACACTGAACATCTCCCAAATTAACACCTTTGATATATGTACGTACATAGCAGTGACGCATATCAAATGCACAGTAAGATAGTTTTTTGAAAGTGTTTTAATTCATATTGTTATTTGGAGTCGTAAATTTTTCAAGGAAAACAGTCAATATGTAGGAGAGAGTGAGGACATTTGATCCCTGGGGTGACTTAATCTTGTAGTCGGAATCTGGAAGATCAAATGTTTTTTGCATGTTTTTGATAAAAACTTTTAGAAAAAGGTGCCCAATTATTATAGAGCGATACATCTATTCTGTTGGATATCAAAATTTATCGCTCAGCACGATGTTATAGATATTCATTCAATAATTACCTGTCAAGAAAGACCTAAAAATAGTTTTTTTTTTAAATTAAATATTTTCCATTTTGCTATGGACTGTTAGGCAAATCTTCTATTTCTAAGAATTATTTAATATGACATGAAAAGCAATGCGACCAAAAAAATAGTATTTGGAACCTTTTTATCGATTTTACTTGATTTTTGACCAAAGTTAATGTCCCCTGAAGAAAACACCAAGTCTCCGTGAAAAAGGAATCAAGTAACCTTTAACTTAAAACAAAACAGTATTTTTTTCGCTATACGAAACGGGTTTCAATTCATCTAAGAGATTACGTACTGTTCTAATTTGTAGAGCATAGTAGTTTCTGACAGAAACTGGCGATGAGATTTTATTTTTTTTTTAATTTAACGTTCTGGGAATCGGACGACTCTTTTCCCGGGAATTCTCGGGATTCCAGGAAAAAATGAAAGTGATTTTTACACTCTACTGCATACAAACCCAATCTTAAAATATGTTATTTCTTTGCCGATGATTTTGCTACCGCCTACAGTTTGCGAAAAAAAGTTCAAAATGATAAGCTTTGTAATATGGATCATTCAGATACTTTTCTTAGTGTTTCCTTATTGGAATTGTTTGATTTTATACATTTTCGCGTTTTTCCTTTTTACACTATTTTTTCGAACGAAAACACATTTTTTATCAAATTTAATGTATTATCCAGTTTATAGAAAAAAAAAGTTAAATTCTACGCCATATATCAAGGTAGAACTATCAATATACTTGCTCAAACTAATCCATTTTTCCAATTAAGATCGTGTGAATTTTTACTAAATCAGCACTTTTTATTGGCTTCGGAAATTCCCGGGGTTTTTAAGCAGTTCCCGGGATTCAGTCATTCCCGATGTTTTTTTTGAATTCCCGGTCCAGTAATCCCGGGTAGGACACTCTAATGATGAAAACAAGAAAATGGAATCAGGTTACCCTATTTTCCCCTATTTCAAACGTTTTGACAAGAGAATTTCCTCTATATAAATATCTAGGCCCGGCAATTCTTGGCATTTATTTTTGTAAAAACGTAGAAAATTCCGTGGAAAATCAAAAAACTAGGTCAACATCCGGGCAAGTTTGAGCAAAGTTTAGTCATTATTCGAAAAAAGTGAGATGGAAGAGTAAGATTGAAAAAAATCACAAGAAATCCTGATTTTTCATCGTAGTCATATTGTATTTAAATCTTCTAAAATTGTTTGATGTTGACTTTGATAAATAAAAAAAAACACTTAAATGAAAACTTACTGCCACTCATTTTTCATCAAATACTCCTGGAGGACTCCTCTTATGAGCATCGTTGCAAAATTAAAATCTATGTTTTTGATGGTTTTCAGTGATGCTTTTTGTATGAATGCATTGAAAAGTCATGTAAACCATTCCTAAATTGAGTCATTAAAAAAAATATTAGGAACCAATTTGCGTGACCCATGTCATATCTTTCAATGTTGGACTTAAGTATGAAATAAAAAAAACCAAAAGTGACATATAAATTTTGTATTTTGAAAGTGGGTGATTTTTTTTTAGAATCTGTGAAATCTGTAAAAATTTGAAAAATCTGTGTTTTGTTACACAGATCTTGTGATGAAAATTTGCTCAAAATTTTGTGCAACTTAAAAAAAGGCTTAAAAAAATATCATCATCATTTGTGCAACTTAAGATTTTTATGTGGTTTAACCAACCTTGCTTATGAGGTGCTTGAATTTATAATATAAATGAACAAGAGATTATTTATACAGAAAACATTACACGCATTTTAATATGCAAAAACAGGTGACGAACAAGAAAATCTAACGAATCATTACATTTCGCTGATTTGTATAAAATTTTCTTTCAAATTATTGCTTTTTTTTTTTTCATATTTTTCATATTTGATGTAGGTATGTACTTTAATGTCAGACATTAAAAATTCAAAAAAAATAGCCGTTTCTTTCAGAGATTCAAAAATGTTTTTTTTACACGCGGCTTTTTACTTATTTTTCCTATCCCAGTGCTCTTAATTCGATGACCACTAAACGTATGTTGGCACCATTTATTCTTCGGTTTGTCAAATTCAAATGGGTTCCCCATTGTAAAACATGGCAATTCACTTCAACTGCCTCACCGGGGGACGAAATCGAAAAGTTTTTTTTTTCTCGACTCGTTCTGTTCGATCAAAGCTTAAACACTCCCGCTGTGCCCGGAAAAACTGAACTATCACCGCAAATCATTTTCGTACACGTTGGCTCCGGGTTTTTTTTCTAGAGAAAGCAGGGAAAGGCGTTTTGATAATGGAATGGTTTTGTAGATAGATGGTTGACATATTTTTGCTGTTGTCATTTTTACGTAAGTTCTCGTTATCTCCCACTCCAGGAAACGCCTGGAAAACCTAAATGTCTTCCAGGCGTTTCCTCTTCAAACACTAGCTGAAGCCTTTTTTCGCCCTCCCTTCTGCGTATTAGGTCAAGGCCTTACGGGGTATCCCGATGCACACTGGCTATGCGTATGCAATTGATGGATTATTGTTTATCTTAACGTTGTGGTTGTCTTTTACAGTTTCTGATTGCAGACTGACATCTTCCTCTCATCCGCTCGCCTACGTCAGCTTTTAACGCCATGAGTCCTACCACAACTTCCGCGCTATTCATCCTGATTTTAGCGATGCTTTGCCTGGTTCACGTGATTAATTGCGGTGTTTTGGATAGGGTGAGTTCAGGAGCTTGATTAACAGTATGTTTTTGATGAATAATTATTGATCTTTCCGTATCAGGAACCACGTGCCTACAAGCAGTACAACAACGACCCGCCGCCCGCAAAGCGTCCATTCTGCAACGCGTTTACCGGATGTGGGAAGAAACGATCTTCCGTTGCCGTGACCCCAGTCGCCATGATGCATCGGCATGCCATTACCTCGGATCAGAACCGGCCCAAGATAACGGAAGGTTTCGACCCCAATGAAGATTCCCTGTCAAATCTGATCGATCTGAATACGGAACCCGCGGTCGAAGATCTGATGCGGCAAATCATGTCCGAGGCCAAACTGTGGGAAGCCATCCAGGAAGCGAACCGAGAAATCTATCTACAAAAGCAAGGCCAAAAATCTGACAGCTCTTCCATGCCAATCGCATTCAGCACCCAGTGAACAGGAAATCTCTCATTCGGTTTAATAAAAATCTAGGTTAATCTAGGGTTAAGTTTGCAAATTACAGAAAAAAAAACACAAAATGTTAATAAATTTAAGTTAATTAGAAGAGAAGCTACAAACTTCGATCGTAAGGGAAACGGTTGCTGTCCAAATTCACTTTTGCTCCAATGAATTTGTCTCAACGTGATTCTATAATTAATATTGATGAAGAATCAAACTGTCCATATTGCACTGCTGACATCATGGTGTTACACTTACCAAAAACCCAAAAAAAAAACTAGCACACATGATAATTGTATCAGACTAGGAATTCATAGATTTAAAATGTTACATGCGAGCCCCATGGAATTTTCGCTATTATGTATATCACAAAACAACCACAAAATGTTGCAATAAAATTAAATACACCAAAGAAAAAAAATGAATGTTTGTTATTTCTTCTGCTTAGTCCGAAAATTTCAAATATTTAATTAAATTCTACTCTCAAAAAATCTTGGCAACAGCCTTTCTAATCTAACTATTTTTCATTATTTTCCAAATCCGAAGCAATCTGAAAGCTATCAGATCTACTGTCTTTAAAATATTTGGTTATCCAGCTGCTTCATCTTATTTCTTAGGAACTGGGAAAATTACTGAAAAACTTTCAAACTATTTAGCATAACGCCCTTCCCTGTTTTTTCATCCTCTCCGTGTTGTTTACCAAGCCAATACAACCTGAAAAAAATCAGAAACAGTATAGGAAACTCTATGAGAAGTGCTTTCCAAAAGAAGAGGCTGCAGACTCTCGCAGTCGGTTGGTGCTAACTCGATGCCTAAAATGTGATAAAACGTGCACTACTCCAAAGATGACATGATTGGTTGTGTCAGAATTGGTATAGAAACTCGAGCTTTGGATTTGACGCTTCTCCACTAAGTACAAACATTCAGAAAAAGTCCCAGCGAGCATTAATCTCAAAACAACATTTTCATCTAATCTTGCCAGTTGCAGCACTTTACCATGTGTGCTACCTGGATTAGATTTAGGGCCCTATTACAGAAGACGAGTCACGAGTCATTTTACTCGAGTGATTAATTTTGGTATTACAGTAGGCGAGTCGAGTCGAATTTCAGTCGAGTAGCTCGACTGAGTCGACTGCTTGAAGGTTCGTGACTCAGCTGTTTCACTCGACTACCGTAATACGACACTTCATTCGACTCGACAGTGGCTGCAGTCGAGTCGAGTTACTCGACTCGTCTTGTGCATGGCCAATCAGAAGATCAGAACAAGCAAAATGGCGCTTTACCGGTGATTGTTTCTTTCTTGTAATGGGTACGGAGATTTGATTTTTTTTTTCTTCTTTCAAACATACACAGAGCGCCCATAAATTATCTTTATTTTATTCTGTTCATCCTTTAAATTTCATCTTCTCTCATTTTTGTAATTTCTGTTATTTTTGTCATTTTTTGTCATTTTTGTCATTTCAATCATTTTTGTCATTTTTTTCATTTTTGACATTTTTGTCATTTTTGTCATTTTTGTCATTTTTGTCATTTTTGTCATTTTTGTCATTTTGGTCATTTTTGTCATTTTTGTCATTTTTGTCATTTTTGTCATTTTTGTCATTTTTGATATTTTTTTTAAATTTTTTCAACTTTTGTCATTTTTGTCATTTTTTTTTATTTTTTCTACTTTTATCATTTTTGTCATTTCGATCATTTTTGTCATTTTGATAATTTTTGTCATTTTTGTCATTTTTGTCATTTTTGTCATTTTTTTCATTTTTGTCATTTTTGTCATTTTTGTCATTTTTGTCATTTTTGTCATTTTTGTCATTTTTGTCATTTTTGTCATTTTTGTCATTTTTTGTCATTTTTTGTCATTTTTTGTCATTTTTGTCATTTTTGTCATTTTTGTCATTTTTGTCATTTTTGTCATTTTTGTCATTTTTGTCATTTTTGTCATTTTTGTCATTTTTGTCATTTTTGTCATTTTTGTCATTTTTGTCATTTTTGTCATTTTTGTCATTTTTGTCATTTTTGTCATTTTTGTAATTTTTGTCATTTTTGTCATTTTTGTCATTTTTGTCATTTTTGTCATTTTTGTCATTTTTGTCATTTTTGTCATTTTTGTCATTTTTGTCATTTTTGTCATTTTTGTCATTTTTGTCATTTTTGTCTTTTTTGTCATTTTTGTCATTTTTGTCATTTTTGTCATTTTTGTCTATTTTGTCATTTTCGTCATTTTCGTCATTTTTGTCATTTTTGTCATTTTTGTCATTTTTGTCATTTTTGTCATTTTTGTCATTTTTGTCATTTTTGTCATTTTTGTCATTTTTGTCATTTTTGTCATTTTTGTCATTTTTGTCATTTTTGTCATTTTTGTCATTTTTGTCATTTTTGTCATTTTTGTCATTTTTGTCATTTTTGTCATTTTTGTCATTTTTGTCATTTTTGTCATTTTTGTCATTTTTGTCATTTTTGTCATTTTTGTCATTTTTGTCATTTTTGTCATTTTTGTCATTTTTGTCATTTTTGTCATTTTTGTCATTTTTGTCATTTTTGTCATTTTTGTCATTTTTGTCATTTTTGTCATTTTTGTCATTTTTGTCATTTTTGTCATTTTTGTCATTTTTGTCATTTTTGTCATTTTTGTCATTTTTGTCATTTTTGTCATTTTTGTCATTTTTGTCATTTTTGTCATTTTTGTCATTTTTGTCATTTTGTCAGTTTTGTCATTTTTTTCATTTTTGTCATTTTTGTCATTTTTGTCATTTTTGTCATTTTTGTCATTTTTGTCATTTTTGTCATTTTTGTCATTTTTGTCATTTTTGTCATTTTTGTCATTTTTGTCATTTTTGTCATTTTTGTCATTTTTGTCAATTTTGTTCTTTTTTGTGATTTTTGTCATTTTTGTTCTTTTTTGTCATTTTTGTCATATTTGTCATATTTGTCATTTTTGTCTTTTTTGTCATTTTTGTCATTTTGGTCTTTTTTGTCATTTTTGTCATTTTTGTGATTTTTGTGATTTTTGTGATTTTTGTCATTTTTGTCAATTTGTCATTTTTGTCATTTTTGTCATTTTTGTCAATTTTGTCATTTTTGTCATTTTTGTCATTTTTGTCATTTTTGTCATTTTTGTCATTTTTGTAATTTTTTGTCATTTTTGTCATTTTTGTCATTTTTGTCATTTTTGTCATTTTTGTCATTTTTGTCATTTTTGTCATTTTTGTCATTTTTGTCATTTTTGTCATTTTTGTCATTTTTGTCATTTTTGTCATTTTTGTCATTTTTGTCATTTTTGTCATTTTTGTCATTTTTGTCATTTTTGTCATTTTTGTCATTTTTGTCATTTTTGTCATTTTTGTCATTTTTGTCATTTTTGTCATTTTTGTCTATTTTGTCATTTTCGTCATTTTCGTCATTTTTGTCATTTTTGTCATTTTTGTCATTTTTGTCATTTTTGTCATTTTTGTCATTTTTGTCATTTTTGTTAGTTTTGTCAGTTTTGTCAGTTCTGTCATTTTTGTCATTTTTGTCATTTTTGTCAATTTTGTCATTTTTGTCATTTTTGTCATTTTCGCCATTTTTGTGTTTTTTGTCATTTTTGTCATTTTTTTAAGTTTTGTAATTTTTGGATTTTTGTTATTTTTTCATTTTTGTCGTTCTTGTCATTTATGTCATATTTGTTATTTTCGTCATTTTTGTTTTGTTCAAATTTTGTCAATTTCCTTTTTCATTCTTTTGATATTTTTGTCACTTTGGCTTAGGTAGTAAATATAAGTGTATGTGACATAATGTAGTAAAAAGTTTCTTTTCCAAAAATCAACAACTTCAACGAATTGAAACACGTAAGGAGCTTTAATCTTGCGACAAATTTTTCAAATCAACAAATATAACAAGAACATTTTGCACCAACCCGCACCGGAGTCAGTCTACAAGTCTTCAACGTAGCCTTCGACGAAAATACCGGGAACTATTTCCTCTTGGACGTATTTGTTTCGGTTGTCGTCGTAGGGCGTTGGGGAACGGCTACGCGATGGTCCTGCCCGAGCTTCGTTGAACATGATGTTGTCGTGTGAAAGTTTCCTGGCCGGCGTAGACGTTCCGTTGTTGTTTTCCAGTCCCTGACAGGATCGTGGACGATTTTCGTTGAGCCGACTTTGGTACACGATGTTTGGTTCCGATCGATTGAAGTTGTCCCCGTACGAGTTGTAGTTATTGTTGTTGTTCGTTGTATCTTCAAAGTCTATGTTCGAGTACGTCATCTTTCCATCGTTGCCGATGCGTTTCATCGAAGCTCGCTTGTAGTTTGTTTTCCGTAGCATTCCTTGGAAGTTGAACGGTGGTTCGTCATCGGAGTTATCGTTCTGTAATGTTAGAATGAAATTTAAGAAACTTGTGACAACTTGTATGATTTACAGCTTACCTCATCTAAGCTCTTTTTACCAATCAGTTGCATTTCCTTGATGGGGTTTATCTTCGTTGGAGTTAGACTACGTTCGAATCCGTACCCGGTGTCGAAGTCTTGCGACTTGCTTGGTTGGGGAGCTGGACGTTTCTTGTAGACTTTATTCTCTATCAAAGGCGGTGACAGTTCTTTATCGTTTGGGGCTTTCGGAGCTTGACGTTTCTTGTAGACAGCTGATTTTGGCATAATATCATCGGTACTGCACGAGTTGAATCGATTGCGAATGTCGTCGACGCTCTGCCGGGCGTAAGGCATCGGGGAGTATACCGGAGACATCTTGACTGGTGAATGAACAGGTGATTTTCGTACTGGATACTCCAAGTTGTGTCTGGGTGATAACCTGAATAAACCGATGAATTAAACAACAGTTCATTACTAGATGCCATGAACTTACTTCTTTATCGGTAAGCTTGGATCTCGGTGAAACGGTTCATTAGCCAGACTATGATCAGCCGAATCATTCGGATAGCCACGTTGTGCCGACCGGGTGATATCGGAGGACAAGTTTTTCCTTCGTCTAAGTGGTGCGTCCCAGTCTTCCGTATCCGAGTCGTTCCCGGTGTACAGATAAGTCACGGCCGATGGGTCGCACATGTAGGTTGTATCGAAGAATGGAACCTCGTCCCAACGGAATGGAAGCTTCCAAACCGAGGGACGTGTTGGTCCCAGCAAGGACTTACTACGCTGTGTCGGATCAACCTTGTCCAGTATTACACAGTTGCTACAAGTGGTAGCTCCTGCAACAATTCGTTGGTTATAAATGTGGACCTGTCGAAAAAATAGTCAAATAATCATCATCTACGAAGCTCCCTAAATTGGAAATACAAACCTGTTGGGAGAAGTTGACCAAATCTTGATATCTTGCAGCACGGTATTGGAGCAGTATTTGGTAGATGGACTTCTTCCTCCAACGAAAAGCGAATGGCATCAGAAAGTCGGCCGTATCGGGGTCCAGCTTTCCGGTGCGGTCGTTGATCAATGGACGGTACTTCTTGCGGGCCATGTGTCCTCGGAATGCCGTTTGAATCTTGGTGGCCGCGACTTCCGGATTTTCAACCACCTGGCGCTTGCGAACTAAACAAAAACCCAAAAATGTACATTTTGCGATACTGATAAAATAACTTTTTCAGATGAACTAACCTGATTCCCGGTGAAGATTTTTCAACTTCGAAGCTATCGATCGTTTCGCTAGGAAAGCACGCATCATGGCTTGCACCTTGATGATCTTCTTCACCTGGGTCTCATACAAATGCGAGAGATACTCGACGTTGTAGTACTTCAAAAACACCTTCGTTTTTCCGATAACCCAACCTTCAAGTTTCAAGCGGATCAACAGTAACCGACAGTTATCCCTGGTCAGTTCAACAGCTTCGTCGAAGTCGAAAGCCAAGAACTGATAACGTCGAAGAAACTCTTGGAATGGAATTCGATGAGAGTATCCCTTCTGCCTAGCCTTTGCCGTATCCAATATAGCCATAGCACGTACCTGCTGACGAATCATTTCTTTCGACAGTCCACAAGCTTGATACTCCAAATCTGATCTGATACAGCGAACGAAGTGTGTTCCTCCGCTATTGGGTCCAACAGCCAAACTTCGAATCAACTCCAAGCTAGTGGCCCTGAAGACATTAGCAATCGTTCGCATCTTATGGACCTGTGAATACTGACCCCTAGATAGCGTGTTCATTTTCTTGGCCTTAGTTTTTTCTGCCACTAATGCTGCTCCCCATCGCTTCTTCTTCGACGGTTTGGTCGATTGAACTCCAAGTGCTTCTTCAGCAGCCATCGTAAGGTTTCCCGTTCTTGAAAGTTGATTCGAGAACATAATCTTCACAACCGGCTCAGTCGAGTTACGTAAAGTCTCCACCATTTCCGGAGGAATGAAGTCACGATTCTTATCCGCCATATCCCGAGCATCGTAAGTCACTTTACCGGTGTAATGAGCCACCGAGAATTCGTTTCCACTGACTCGCTTGATAAAGGGACTGTTGTTCGTATGCACCGAATCGATGATATAATTTTGTCCATGCCGACCCCGACTGGCATCATCGATGAAACTCAAAATACCCTTAGGTTTGTTCATCAGATGATCCACCGCCAGTTTGTTGTCGTAGAAATGTAACTGAACGACTGGGATCTGTTCTTCTTCCTGAAAAAAAAAATGATAGACGAATGGAAATAATGTTATCTTAGAACAGATGATCCACATACCTGTTCGATCATTTCGTAGCTGAAGGTACGCTGGTTGTAGAGATATTGCATCTGTTCGTTGAGGGAGTTTACTACCAGCTGATCAAGATGATTGCGATGGAAGCACTCGAAGCCGAAGTGATCTGTGATGGTAATCGAATGTTGGTCGCCACTAGAATGATAACGGGAGAAAATTTCAAAAATGGCAATAAGGTGACTCAGTTTTGGAGAGTAAACTCTTTTTTTGTCCATCGAAATATAGTGAAATGCAATAAAAAATCATAAATTTAAATATTTCACGGGTTTTTAATTTCTATTCCCGTATCCCATATCTCCATACAAAAAAAAAATAACTCCTCTCTTACCTCGGTCACCACCAGCCCATGTGGTGCTACTGGTTTCTCGGAATCCATCTTCAGGAATCCCATCACCTCAACTTATCTGACTTAATTGCTTTTGTTTTTGACTTTGTTCGACACATGCCGGTACGCACGCCATTTCTGTAACATATTTACTAACCCAAGCAATCAAACAACCTAATGAAAAAAAATAGTCCTGATACCATATTTGAACCGCGACCCTTCGAAATTATAACCAAACACGCTGCCACGAGGTCACGCCTAGATATTGCCTTACCAGCAAAAGTGGGACATGTCCCGCTTTTTGTTGAATGTCCCGCTGTCCTGCGTTTTCCTCAAAATGTCCCCTTTTTTCTTGGAAAACTTTTACAAAGTTCGCTAGCTTACACTAGAAAAAAAATGGAAGCCTTAATTTGAATTCATTGGCTCAACACAGAAAAGTTTTCAAAAACTTTTTTTTCTTCTGAAAATAAGCAACATTTTTCATATTTTGTATAAGACAGTTCTGAATAACTCTAGTGCTCTTAGCATTACAGAAAGACTCTGACTCAGTTAACTGATCTTGAAGAACGTTCAATCAATGCAATATTAATAATTTTGGTATGAAGAAAATATTGTTTTACTTGCTTCCAAATGATTAAAAATCTTAAATTTTCTTAATACTGACTTATATTGTATATCACTTTTTTAGACTCAATTGTCCAAAATATACAATGATGGAAGTTTTGTTCAGTTTTCAAATTTTATAAAAAAAATAGGAAGCATATATTGTTTTACACACGGTATCAAATCAGCATATTTACATGTGGGACTTATATTTTAGATATATTTTCTCACAAATAACTAGTTAATAAGCGAGAAACGTGAAAATTTAACGCGTTTATGGCAAAACCAGGGAAAATAGAAGTCATGAAAGAAAAAACTGAACAATATCAATCGTCGTAAAAAAAAACCTTAGTGTACAGAACAACTTTGGAAGATGTTTGGCTGTAAAATTATGCTGTTTTTCAATACTGATGTAGGGTAAGTGTTCCTAATGTGGCATGTGCATCTAATGTTAACATACTGTTCGATTTTGTCTGTTTTTGACGTTATTTTTCACTTATCACAATTATCAAAAAAAAAATGATAATGTAAAGGATCATGTGAACTTTTATTTTACAAACAAATTAGTTTTCTAACTCACAGAATTTTTCGTAAAATTTTCAAAATATGTCCAATTTGAATGGAATTGTTAGCAAATTTCTTAAAAAACACCTGTTTAGAAATAGAAGATAAAAAGCTGAATTTGTCAACCGATTTTTTTGAAATTTTTCTGTGGATTGTTTTTTATTATGATTTAGGTAATAAGTATGTTAGAACCATGTTTTTTTCGTGTAAAAACTAAAAAAAGCATATGTCCACAATTAGGAACCCTATTTTCAATGTGTTCCTAATTATGGACATAGTCGAAGTTTTCCAAACTATATCAAAGTCATAGAATGTATTTGAAATAAATTTGATTGATAGAATTGTGTTTTAACATAATTTTCAACGATCTGTTAAAATAAACAGTTTTGAGCTAATAAAACATGATTTTTTTTTACTTCAGTATATCTCAAAGCTAAAAATGTTGAAAAATATTTTCGCCAGGTTGTAAGGAACGCACCATTCGCGACAGAGAAGGAAACCATCAAGTTACAGAGAGCTTCTTAACGAGAACAGAATCGAAAGGAAAAATTAAAAACAATCTCAATAAAATACGTTGTATAACATCTTTTGGGGCATCATGCAACACTTTTCAACATCAATGGCTTCTAAAAATCTAATGTCCACTGATAATCCTACCGTTTGTACATCGAAAGTTTTAAGATGGGACATCAAATTAACGTAGTCAGAAAAATAATTGGTTCCACCAGTTATTTTTTAAATTACAAAACATGCGATTTTCACCCCACTAAGAAAAAGGGTATGCAAAAATCTTTGTTCTTAATGAAAAATCAAACAAAAAAGTTTGAAAAGTTTTTGACATATTTGTGATGTCGTCACACATAAAGTACGATCTGCAGTTATTTTAGATTTTTTTTTCGAAGATTTTTTTTTTAAAGAAAGCATAAGGGTGCTGATACATTTAGAGATAAATAATACTACAAAAATTCTACATCATATCCTAGCATATGGAAACAAGATTTAAACTGTGAATCATTGATTTGCATGTCGATGCTTTTTAGCCCAGACTGGTTACGGAATTTTAAGAATATTTATTTTTAAAAATTACATGATTGTCCAACAAATATTCATACACCAACAGTGTTGATGTATGATAATAAGTTCCATATAAAGTTTGTAGGTAATATCACTAAGTCAATCTGTCACATTGTGTAAAGTTTTTTACGGCATCAACAATGTAAAAGTACATATCAATGTTTCGAATTTTCTATGAGATTCAAAAACTTCACAAAGCTCTCTCACGATGTGAGAAACTAAGGCATCATCGTTTTGTTATCATTAAATGATAATTTTAATCTATATATATAAAAAGCAATTTCTGTATGTTTGTTTGTTTGTTTGTTTGTTTGTCCTCTATAGACTCAGCCGTCTTAAGGGCTAGAGAGCTGAAATTTGGCATGGATGCTCATTTGGGCCAGGAAAGATGAAAAATGTTTTTAGATTTTCGGATGACCCCTTCTGAAGGGGGTCGTCCATAGAAGACAAATATTGTTTTCGCGATATTGACGTTAATTTTCGTCGGATCGTGTTGAAAATTTGCACATGAATATTTTTGAAAAACGAGCAATCGATTTCAGGTGTCAAATTTTGTATAAGGGGTCAGCCAAAGGGGTCGTCCATATTAACTGTTCGCTGTTTTTGCGATATTGACGTTATTATACATCGTATTCAGATGGAAATTGGTACACGATAGTTTTGAGTGACGTGCAATCGATTTTAGGTATCAAATTCAGAGTAAGGGGCCGGCAAAAGGGGTCGTCCATATTAAATTTTCAGTATCTTAGTGATATTGACGTTTTATACATCGGATTGGGGTGAAAATTTGCACACAGGAGTTATTAGGGACAAACAACTGATTTCACTTATCCAAACTAAAATCAGGGGTCGGCCAAAGGGGTCGTCCATATTAACTATTCACTATTAATGCGATATTGTCGTTATTATACATCGGATTCAGATGAAAATTGGTACACGAGAGTTTTGAGGGACGAGCAATGGATTCCAGGTAATAAATTCGGTGTACGGGGCCGGCAAAGGGGGTCGTTCATATAAACCTTTCAATATTTTTGCAATTTTGTCGTTATTTGACATCGGATTGGGAAATTTGCACACGGTAGTTTTCGGTGACGGGCAATCAATTTCAGATGTCAAATGTTTTGCCAGCGGTCGTCGAAAAGGGTCGCCAATATTAAAATTTTATTAACTTTTTTTTAGCAATATTCACGTTACTATGCAATGGATTGCTTTGAAAATTGGCACACAGGAGTTTTTAGAGAAGGGCTATCGATTTCAGATATCAAAGATTGTATAAGAGCCCCCGAAAGGGGTTTAACCTTTTGGCAATAATTGCGTTGTTATGCAATGATCAAGTCGAAATAAACTGTTCATGACATATTCCAAGTTGAAAGCGAAACGGAGTTCGTATGGGATCAGCTAGTCTATATATATAAAAAGCAATTTCTGTATGTTTGTTTGTTTGTTTGTTTGTTTGTCCTCTATAGACTCAGCCGTCTTAAGAGCTAGAGAGCTGAAATTTGGCATGGATACTCATTAGGACCAGGAAGGATGAAAAATGTTTTTAGATTTTCGGACGACCCCTTCTGAAGGGGGTCGTCCATACAAGACAAATATTGTTTTCGTGATATTGACGTTACTTTTCGTCGGATCGTGTTGAAAATTTGCACATGAGTGTTTTGAAAGACGAGCAATCGATTTCAGGTGTTAAATTTTGTGTAAGGGATCGTCCAAAGGGGTCGTCCATATTAACTGTTCGCTGTTTTTGCGATATTGACTTTATTATACATCGTATTCAGATGAAAATTGGTACACGATAGTTTTGGGTGAAGTGCAATCGATTTGAGGTATCATATTCAGTGTAAGGGGCCGGCAGAAGGGGTCGTCCATATTAAATTTTCAGTATCTTAGTGATATTGACGTTTTTATACATCGGATTTTGGTGGAAATTTGCACATAGTATTTATTAGGGACAAACAACTGATTTCACTTATCCAAACTAAAATCAGGGGTCGGCCAAAGGGGTCGTCCATATTAACTATTCACTGTTGATGCGATATTGTCGTTATTATTCATCGGATTCAGACGAAAATTAGTACACGAGAGTTTTGAGAGATGAACAATTGATTTCAGGTATAAAATTCAGTGTAAGGGGCCAGCAAAGGGGGTCATCCATATAAACCTTTCAATATTTTTGCAATTTCGTCTTTATTTTACATCGGAATGGGATGAAAATTTGCACACGGTAGTTTTCAGGGACGAGCAACCGATTCCAGATGTCAAATGTTTTGCCCGGGGTCGACGAAAAGGGTCGACCATATAAATTAATTTTTCACTGTTTTTAGCAATATTGACGTTATTATACAATGGATTGCTTTGAAAATTTGCACACGGGAGTTTTGAGGGAAGGGCAATCGATTTCAGTCATCAAAGATTGTATAAGAGCCCTCGAAAGGGGCTTAGCTTTTTGGCAATAATTGCGTTGCTATGCAATGATCGAGTCGAAATTTATACACGTAGTTTTTTGGCACGGTCAAAGGATTTCTGATTTCAAATTAAGTAACAGACGACAGACAAAGTGATCGTCCAATATTTTTGCAATTATTACTTAACGATGAATTCAGAAGTGCATTTGGAAAATGCTTGGCAATTGGCCTTCATACAAACTGTTCATGACATATTCCAAGTTGAATGCGAAACGGAGTTCGTATGGGATCAGCTAGTCTATATATATAAAAAGCAATTATCTGTATGTTTGTTTGTTTGTTTGTTTGTTTGTTTGTTTGTTTGTCCTCTATAGACTCAGCCGTCTTAAGAGCTAGAGATCTGAAATTTGGCATGGATGCTCATTAGGACCAGGAATGATGAAAAATGTTGTTAGATTTTTGGACGACCCCTTCTGAAGGGGGTCGTCCATACAAGACAAATATTGTTTTCACGTTATTGACGTTATTTTCCGTCGGATTGTGATGAAAATTTGCATATGAGTGTTTTGAAAGACGAGCAATCGATTACAGTTATCAAATTTAGGGTCAGGGGTCGGCCAAAGGGGTCGTCCATATCCACTGATTTATGTTTTTGCGATATTGGCGTTATTATACACCAGATTGTGATGAAAATTAGCACATGAGTGTTTTAAGAGACGAGCAATCGATTACAGTTATCAAATTTAGGGTCAGAGGTCGGCCAAAGGGGTCGTCCATATCCACTGATTAATGTTTTTGCGATATTGGCGTTATTTTACATTGGATTGTGATAAAAATTTGCACATGATTGTTTTGAAAGACGAGCAATCGATTACAGTTATCAAACATAGGGTCAAGGGTCGGCCAAAGGGGTCGTTCATATCAACTGATTAATGTTTTTGCGATATTGGCGTTATTATACACCGGATTGTGATGAAAAATTGCACATGAGTGTTTTGAAAGACGAACAATCGATTACAGTTATCAAACTTAGGGTCAGGGGTTGGCCATAGGGGTCGTCCATATCCACTGATTAATGTTTCTGCGATATTGGCGTTATTATACATCGGATTGTGATGAAAATTTGCACATGAGTGTTTTGAGAGACGAGCAATCGATTACAGTTATCAAACTTAGGGTCAGGGGTCGGCAAAAGGGGTCGTCCATATCTACTGATTAATATTTTTGCGATATTGGCGTTATTATAGATCGTATTGTGATGAAAATTAGCACATGAGTGTTTTGAGGGACGAGCAATCGATTTCATGTTTCGAATTGCGGATCAGAAGTCAGCTGAAGGAGTCGTCCATACCCAACTTTAATGTTTCTGCGATATTGACGTTATTCTACATTGGATTGAGTTGAAAATTGCCGCATAGGAGTTTTTAGGGACGCTCTTTTGCTTTCAGGTTTTAAATCTTGACTCAGGGGTCGGCAAAAGGGGTTATTATCTGTTCACTGTTTTTACAATATTCTCTTGATTGAGCATAGAAATGTAATGAAAATTGACACATGGGAGTTTAACAGAAAAGATAATTGATTTCAGGTGTCAAGTTTTGAATCGTGGTCAAAAAAAAAGGCCGTCCATGTTAGTTGCTCACTGTTTTCGCGATATTGTCGTGATCATGCATCGGATTGAGATGAAAATGTTCAGATGAGGATTATAAACTATGAGCAATTGACTCCAGGTAGCATGTTCCGTGTCAAGGGTCGGCGAAAGGGGCGTCTATATTCACTGTTCACTGTTTTCAAGTTCCTGACGTTATTTTACATACAATTTGAAAAAAATGGCACAAGGGAGTTGTGAGGAACGTTAAATTGGTTTTAATTATCGAATTTCGGGCCACGGGACAGAAAAAGAGGGTTTCATTGAAAGTTCAGTGTTTTGTGCAATAATTTTGTTCGAGGCAGTTAATTGATACCAATTTAAGTGTGAAGGTCAAGCAAAAGAGTCGTGCACACAAACAAATAGTACATGTTTCTGCCATAATGTCTAGATTTTGCAATCGATCGAGAAGAAAAAACTCTCACATAAATTTTTATAAAAAGCTAATCAACTGTTTAATTTGAATTTCAAGTAATAATAATAGTAGCGACTTTAAACACTGTTGAATTTTTTTCCCAAAATTGTCGAAAGAATGTTTCGAATTCATTTTCTAAACTCATTTTGACGTACCAATGATTTAAAGCGAAACGAAGTTCGTACGGGATCAGCTAGTCAATTATATAAAAATAAAAGTTAAATAAGTGTTGTGGTACACAAATGTTGCATCGAATCATGCTGTTGCATGATGCTCTGTTTGACTGTACTTATTTGTATCCATTACAATGAATTTTCTACTTTTGAAATATAATGAATTTATCCATTGGAAAAGTAAAAGTTTTAATTTGGATAAGCTCAACATCCACTACTTTCTTCAAAACTAGTGTAAAGAGTTATTGTGTAGGATTTAAATAGTCCTTATTTCTCCATTCATATTCCAAAAACCTTGTAAAATTTATAAAAAGGTGAGTTTTGAGATTTTTCTCATTAAAGTATTAAAAACAGACCCATATGCAAAATCAGGAACAAATAGTGTAATATTTGGGACGCTGATACATTTTTTCCTCATATGTTAACATTGGGAACACCCATATGTTAACATTAGGAACATTTAGTGCCAAATTAGGAACACCGACACACTTTATAAAACATGATATTTTTCGTAAATTAAGGCTTGAAATGATTATTTCAAACCAAAACCGAGTTCAGAAAAAAGTTTGGAACTTAGTTACCAAAAAATTGGTTATCTAAGTATTAAAGATTCCGCGCAATAATATAAAATCTAAAAACCTCTGACAAAATATAGCGAAATTAGGCTCATTTACCCTAATGAAATCGTTTGGTACATCTTTGTACCTGAAAATAATCAAATTTTCGTAGATGACGGAAAGAATTAAAGAAACATAAGCTATCAAAGAACGAAAGAACATAAGTTGTATCTTTTTCGAAAAATTCATGATATTTACGGCTTATGTTCTTTCGTTCTTTGATAGCTTATGTTTCTTTAATTCTTTCCGTCATCTACGAAAATATGCTGTTTTTATTTTTTTAGGAACAAAGTGTTTCTCAAGTCAAATGTCCCGCTTTTTTCGGCTGTGTATCGCTTTTTTATCGTGAAATATCCCGCTTTTTTCTGAATCTATCTGGCAAGCCTAGTTTAAATGGATTTCCATGTTATTAACTTTTAAGCATACAATCTCTTGAGTTTATCTAGATATTGAATCCATGAATTGCTTCACCTGACTTTCCATGTGTGATAAATTGGTGGTAAAATCATGAGATTCATGAGATTAAAAAAAAAAAATAAAAATCTTTTTTCTTAAAACGAAATCTTGAAAGTGATTTTTTTTAATACATATTTGTGATTTCTTCTGGTTTGTGTTTCCAAATAGACTCTGATTGAATATCAAATTTGAATTTTGAATCCTGAATCAACATTTCAAAACTACGATCTCCTACAATTTGAATCCTTTATGATTTTTTTTCATTGATTTATTAATCTTGATTGAAAAACATAACTAAGCTGAATCTGAAATTCAATTTTTAATTTTAATTCCTCATCTGGATCCTGTCTTTGAACCTGAGTTTAAAATTTGAATCCCGAATTTGGAAACAAATCTAAGTTCCAGATAAAAATTTCTGTTGGTATGAGCCAAACACCGAAAAATGTAACAGAACCTTCAACCAGAAATATCATATTTGAGTTCTGTATTTTTGGCTTTTAATAAGAATTCGGTATTTCAGTTATTGGTGAAATTTTGTATTCATCAAGAACGAATATTTAAGAACTGAATGACTATAGACGGATCGAAGATTACAATAAGAAGAAGAACTTTGCAGGGGTAGATATTTTAATTCTTATTCTAACTTTCTATCCGTCAATAATCTTTCAATCCTTGAATATTCTATTTTTTTAAATGTAGAATTTCACCGATATAGTCGATGAAACAATTTCATAAAAATAAATTTACGATGACAATAAAAAAAAAAAAACTTCAAATCAAAATCTTAGAAATGGTTGCAATTTGAAAGATTTACTATTCATATTCATATTATAATGCGTTTCGAATATGGAATATACAATAAGTTCAGGTTGGAAAAGCGAAACCAAAATTAAATCAGGATTTTGTGCGAAAGATGATCCAAATAGAAATTAAAGAATAATAAATTAGATAAAGAATCCAAAATTCGGATCATAGATATTGAATTTTAATGTTTAAATAACATTTGGTATCACAAAATCTAAAATGATTCTGACCTAAGCTTTCCAGTTTTTATCCGCCAGTATCCTGGCTACTTTCCTCAAAATCCCTCAATATTCAAATAATGCGATTAAATTTTTTTAGAAAAACAATTGAAATAAGTTTTTCTTATCGGAACACTCCCAAAAAACAATCATTTTGAGAAAATTTTCACAACAATTTTGGGCGCATGATTCTCAAAGGTCCATTTTTTTTTATTATTTTTTGATATTTCAGTCAAAAGGAAGGAAATACAAAATTAACAACTATCCCCGACGTTTCGGCCTTTGGTCTTGGCCTTCCTCAAGGCATATATAAAACATCTGAATTTTTTTAAAACAAGATTTCCAAATTTTCGAATTTTTGTTTCATTTTGTCGAAAAATAATATATGATAAGCTTATTCTAATGCTATTGAAATCAGAATTTTTACGACTATTCAAAGGTTCTTTTCAAAATTTCTGTAGCATTTTCTGATACTATTCGAGCACCTAAATTCGGGTTTGCTCTGGTTTTAGAGTACGTTAATGCAAGATTTGATATACAAAAAAATACGTTGAAACTGACTTTAAACAGTGCCATCTATTGCGCCGTTCAGAAATTACAAATCAAATTTTCCCAATTTTTCAAATATCTTATACAGACCCCGTTCGTTTTTGGCAACATTCAATTTTTGCAACATTCGATTTTGGCAACATCCGATTTTGGCACATGTGCCAAAATCGAACGGTTTTTAGAAACGACATTACCTTTTAGTTTTCTCTATAACAGAAGCAATATAATTTAGACAAACACCACAAATACTTTTTAACGTTCAGAAATGGTGATAGAATACAACAACAAAAACAAAAGTTTTTTAAAAAAATTATAAAGTACTCAAAAAATGAAAAATTAAAAAATATCAAAAACAAATGCAAACAATAGACAAAAAATGACAAAGTCAACTTAAAAATGATGAAGTACGACAAAAAACAGCAAAAATGTCAAAAAAAAAACAGAGATTATAAACAAAACAAAAAATAGTAAAAAATGCATCAAAAACATAAGAAAAACAACTATAATTTTTCAGAGGCGCACCAGCCTGCGGCTGAAAACCTCTTAAATAAAGACAAAAAAAAACTATAATTTTTTTTTAAATGGTCGGAAATTTACTTGAAATAACGTTAATGATAATAAAAATAGTTAATTTTTAAAAATCAGAAAAAAAATTTCAGAAAAAAAACCGTTCGATTTTGGCAACACGAAATGTTCGGGCATGTTGCTGAAATCGAACGGGGTCTGTATTTCATATATTTTGAATTCATTAATAATTAATTAAATCAATGCCGCTCTATAAAAAACGGGTTGAATTTATTGCTAGATAAATGCAATAAGATTTACTTTTGACTAAACAGAATTTCTTTTCAGTGAGTGTAACAACTTTTTTTAAAATTTGCGTAACGTTTCGGGTTATTTTCCTTTTCCCATCATCAGATCTCCCCCAGAGTAACCCGAAAGGTTACGTAAATAAAAAAAAAGTTGTTTCACTCACAGAAAAAGTCAATAAGTAAAAACGGTACAAAGTAGGTACCGAAGATAAACTGTTATTCATTCCTGTATTTTTAACTACTGAAGCAGTAGAAATAACTAACGGTTTACAAAAATTTTGCACTTTTTGAGCTGTTATTGTCAGAGGACCAATCGACTTTTGAAACCAATTGTCCAAAATTTAGCACTTCTAGCTTGAAGGAATTAGCGATTACCTTTATTGAGATATTTTTCCATTTTGCAACCGGACGAAAGTGTTACGAAAATTTAACAGCAATTTTCTTAAAACATGCCAAACAATTCATACAACCTGTTCAAAACTGACCAAAATGTTTTTTTTTTCTCAGTTTGGTTTCGACAGTTCTCTATGGTGGGTTTGGAGACATCTGGTGGCCCCGCCAAAAACAAAAATTGTTGGAAATTTTACACAAGTTTCGTGGCCTAGCTTGTACGTCTGGTCTCTGTGATAACACTATATGCAGGCAATTTTTTACCGGTTCAAGTGATGTTAACCATTGCTATTAATATTAACATGATATTGTTCAACATAACCTAATTTCAGCTTTCTCAGGCACTAAGTTAATTTCTATACGAGCACTAAGTAACTGACTTATTTAAAACCTTTTTCACGAAGCATCTTTTTTGAAAAAAATAATTCTTCGACTTCGAGCTAGAATAGAAATGCAGTAGCGAAATTTGGAAATCAAATAAATTGCTTACTCACTATATGAATCCATAAATTTGATCGAAACCGCAATCTAACGTTGAAGTTTTAGTAGAAATAAGCAAAAAAATTATTTAGGTTTAGCACTCAACATCCGGTCAGCAGAAAAAAGTAACATTGAAAATTGAAAACTTGTTACCAGGGAGAGTGGTTGGAAAATGAGGGAGGTTGTGAATGACGTTAAATCTTCAATATGAAATTAACAAAGACTTTCTTTAATGGTGTCAAAAATAGTTGTAATCTTGTTCGTTCAAATTTTAAAAATTGCAAAATTCATTTTTTGAAGCGTTCTTTTTCTAAAACTAAAATATCAAAATCTTTTTTAAGTTTTCATGTAGGCTCATCAGTTATCAAAGATTAATTTTATTGAAAACTGTTCAATGTTAAAATTTCAAGATGCCATATCACCAAAACAAGAGACGATGGACAAAATTCGACGGATGATTTTAATTCATGACGAAAAATCTTCCAATATCAGGGCACCAAAAATGTTGTTCCCTTGTGTTATTGTCAAGTTTCAAACTATTAAATATTTTCCCCTATAAATGTTTTATGAAAAGAAGAAATTCGCAGTAAAAAGTTTAGAAATTCCGCGAACAACGAATATCCAGGTCATGCTTTCATTTTCATACTCACTAGATCGCCCGTCCGAAAGAAAGTTTGTGATTGATGGTATTGATCAGCCAATCGACCAGCCTCGTATAAATTGTGGCCGCTAGCACATCGCGGGCATCTCGCGCCTCATCTGGTGAATGACGTCTTCTCTCGGCCGATCCCCGCACAATGATGCAATAGTTGAGCAGAGCCCACTGGAACTTTTTCTCCTCCAATTTCAGCAGATTGGATACTTTGTGGACAACTTCAAAATCTTCCAGCTCCGTTACACCGTCATTATCCTTGAATCGAATCTCCCCCAGCAATAGAATGGCAGCTAACGTACGATAAACGGTATCGAGCAGTTCTTGCGTTAGCTCTAGTCCGAGCAGTAACTGCTCGAGTTTTTTAAACGCCTGAACGTTCCCGAATGTATCGTCCCGAACATATTTTAGCTTCGAACCTTCGCTCGATTCCGGTATGCGCAGGTATCGATAGTTACGCCCACCCTCGAGCGAGAACTCACGTAGCCGGTGCTCCGATTCCATGGCGTCGTAGAAGTAGTAGAATATGTGGAAGTTGGACTGGTTCCTGTGGGAGTAGAATTTTCGTTAGTGATGACACAAACCTCATATGCGCTTCTTGCACACAATCTTCTAAGCAAAACTTGTACATAAGTTATTTGAAGTTGAGTAAAAGTTATAACGTTACTTTTTATTCGATTTATAAAATCGTTAGATGTGTCCTTCCTATCCTAAAACTCACATGTTGGTAGATGAAATGCGTAGTTTTTCCAACAGATAAACCCAGAAAATAGCTCCAGACAGCTTTCCAGTCTGTCCAAAACACATTTGAATCTGCAGGATGCTTCTGGTCGAGTTAGGATTTAGCGGTGTTCCAGCATTGATCAATGCTGAGATTACCTCATACCCGGAATCGATACGCTGCGCCACTCCCGGATTTCCTTCCCCAAGAAAGGCCAAATGCTTCATGCACAACTTGACGTTAGTCGTTTTACCGGAATAGCTTTCCCCGGACAAGATGATGTACTGCTGCTCCTCATGGTGCAACATGTCCTGGTGGGCGCTGTCAGCGATAGCGAAAATATGCGGAGCATTATCCGAACGGGACTTCGATTGGTACTTTTGATGAAACTGGAAGAGGTCAAATGAAAATGGGTTACTATACATTAGAAAACCTTATTATAACGGAAATTATGGAGAGGATTTAAAAACAATTTGTTCGTGAGAAATGTTCACTCAACAACTCGTCAACAATAGTATGAAAACGATGAAAATTCAAACTCTCCAGAACTATTTCTACGCAAACACTCACGTTTTAAAATGTCAATTAAGATAATATTCACCAATTATTTTATCTCATCTCGATATTTAAATCCAAGACTTGAAATTCAGGACCAATATGTCCGAGAAAAACATTGGCAAAAATTTCTGTTCCAAATTTTTTTTATTCGATTAACAAAATACAAAACGAGAACTAGAATTGAATGATGAAAAACAAGCGGAAATTAGAACTTGTTTTCGCAATTTATATGATTACCAGAATTATAGATCCAAAATTATATAAAAAATTTGAAATTGGAATCTAGAAATCAAAATGAATTTTCAGAATTTAAATTTTAAAGGATTTTTTTTTGGCTTTCAGTCTAAATTGCAGAATTACTATTTATTTAACCTTCCAGCGTTTCAATCCACATAGGTACCTCGCCAAGAACTGTTTTGTTTGCTAATTGTTCAATTTCTTGTTTTTTCTACCGATGAGATAAGTAGGGGAGAATGGGGATACTTGATCCCATTTTCTAATTTTCAACATATCTTTTTGGAAAAAAAATTAGCAACTCACATTTTCTGACAGCTTGTAAATTTAAGTTTCTATGTCCCAAAAGTGAGAACGATTCTTGAACCCATAAATGAACTAGAAGCATTTGTGTGGGTGTAAAAAAAATTGCGATATTTTTTTAAGTTAAAGCAGACTTGAACCTCTATTGATGGATACAAATCCCAGATAAAAAAAAATTCAAGGACACTGTGGTAGAATATACATATGTGGGAAAGTTAGAGTGTCTTAAATGTCTTATTCTGCCACAGATACTTGATCCTTTATTCGGGAAACCCTAATCCTTGGCAAATATCAACCAAAAACCCAAGCAAGAATGTCAATTGACTATTTTTGTCATATTTGTTCTTATTTCACAATTTATACGCATCAGAAGCAAGAAAAATTCCACATCTTTGTCTCAATCTTTGTAACATTGCATACTTAAAGGCGCTTTATTCTATTATTAAGAGGAAATCAATGTTTCAGCCCTTTCTTACAGACAATTCTTGGGTGAATAGTAGTTATATTGGATAAATATTAGTAATCTCGTAATCATCAATGGTCAAGACTCATTTAGAATAAGAATTTACCTTTTTGAACTCTAGGGATCAACTGTACCCATAATGAACATTTTAGAAAATTTATGCTGAAAAAAGATGAAAGTTTTCCATTGCTTCGAAAATTATGCAATGTGATGTTCATACTAGACTCTTAAAATTTTTTTTTTTCATTTAGGTTATTTTTGTAATTTTTGTAGTTTTTGTAATTTTTGTAATTTTTGTAATTTTTGTAATTTTTGTAATTTTTGTAATTTTTGTAATTTTTGTAATTTTTGTAATTTTTGTAATTTTTGTAATTTTTGTATTTTTTGTAATTTTTGTAATTTTTGTCATTTTTATAATTTTTGTAATTTTTGTTATTTTTGTCATTTTCGTAATTTTTGTAATTTTTGTAATTTTTGTCATTTTTATAATTTTTGTAATTTTTGTAATTTTTGTAATTTTCGTAATTTTTGTAATTTTTGTAATTTTTTGTAATTTTTGTAATTTTTGTAATTTTTGTAATTTTTGTAATTTTTGTAATTTTTGTAATTTTTGTAATTTTTGTAATTTTTGTTATTTTTGTAATTTTTGTAATTTTTGTAATTTTTGTAATTTTTGTAATTTTTGTAATTTTTGTAATTTTTTAATTTTTGTAATTTTTGTAGTTTTTGTATTTTTTGTAATTTTTGTCATTTTTGTCATTTTTGTCATTTTTGTAGTTTTTGTAATTTTTGTAATTTTTGTAATTTTTGTAATTTTTGTAATTTTTGTAATTTTTGTAATTTTTGTAATTTTTGTAATTTTTGTAATTTTTGTCATTTTTGTAATTTTTGTAATTTTGTAATTTTTGTAGTTTTTGTATTTTTTGTAATTTTTGTCATTTTTGTCATTTTTGTCATTTTTGTAGTTTTTGTAATTTTTGTAATTTTTGTAATTTTTGTAATTTTTGTAATTTTTGTAGTTTTTGTAATTTTTGTCATTTTTGTAATTTTTGTTATTTTCGTAATTTTTGTAATTTTTGTAATTTTCTTAATTTTTGTAATTTTTGTAATTTTTGTTATTTTTGTAATTTTTGTAATTTTTGTAATTTTTGTAATTTTTGTAATTTTTGTAATTTTTGTAATTTTTGTAATTTTTGTAATTTTTGTCATTTTTGTCAGTTTTGTCATTTTTGTCATTTTTTAATTTTTGTAATTTTCTTAATTTTTGTCATTTTTGTCATTTTTGTCATTTTTGTCATTTTTGTCATTTTTGTCATTTTTGTCATTTTTGTCATTTTTGTCATTTTTGTCATTTTTGTCATTTTTGTCATTTTTGTCATTTTTGTCATTTTTGTCATTTTTGTCATTTTTGTCATTTTGTCATTTTTGTCATTTTTGTCATTTTTGTCATTTTTGTCATTTTTGTCATTTTTGTCATTTTTGTCATTTTTGTCATTTTTGTCATTTTTGTCATTTTTGTCATTTTTGTCATTTTTGTCATTTTTGTCATTTTTGTCATTTTTGTCATTTTTGTCATTTTTGTCATTTTTGTCATTTTTGTCATTTTTGTCATTTTTGTCATTTTTGTCATTTTTGTCATTTTTGTCATTTTTGTCATTTTTGTCATTTTTGTCATTTTTTTGTCATTTTTGTCATTTTTGTCATTTTTGTCATTTTTGTCATTTTTGTCATTTTTGTCATTTTTGT
Source organism: Uranotaenia lowii (assembly GCF_029784155.1). Taxonomy (NCBI): domain Eukaryota; kingdom Metazoa; phylum Arthropoda; class Insecta; order Diptera; family Culicidae; genus Uranotaenia; species Uranotaenia lowii. The sequence goes on from NC_073693.1 coordinate 253,043,348, forward strand.
CATTTTTGTCATTTTTGTCATTTTTGTCATTTTTGTCATTTTTGTCATTTTTGTCATTTTTGTCATTTTTGTCATTTTTGTCATTTTTGTCATTTTTGTCATTTTTGTCATTTTTGTCATTTTTGTCATTTTTGTCATTTTTGTCATTTTTGTCATTTTTGTCATTTTTGTCATTTTTGTCATTTTTGTCATTTTTGTCATTTTTGTGATTTTTGTCATTTTTGTCATTTTTGTCATTTTTGTCATTTTTGTCATTTTTGTCATTTTTGTCATTTTTGTGATTTTTGTGATTTTTGTGATTTTTGTGATTTTTGTCATTTTTGTCATTTTTGTCATTTTTGTCATTTTTGTCATTTTTGTCATTTTTGTCATTTTTGTCATTTTTGTCATTTTTGTCATTTTTGTCATTTTTGTCATTTTTGTCATTTTTGTCATTTTTGTCATTTTTGTCATTTTTGTCATTTTTGTCATTTTTGTCATTTTTGTCATTTTTGTCATTTTTTTGTCATTTTTGTCATTTTTGTCATTTTTGTCATTTTTGTCATTTTTGTCATTTTTGTCATTTTTGTCATTTTTGTCATTTTTGTCATTTTTGTCATTTTTGTCATTTTTGTCATTTTTGTCATTTTTGTCATTTTTGTCATTTTTGTCATTTTTGTCATTTTTGTCATTTTTGTCATTTTTGTCATTTTTGTCATTTTTGTCATTTTTGTCATTTTTGTCATTTTTGTCATTTTTGTCATTTTTGTCATTTTTGTCATTTTTGTCATTTTTGTCATTTTTGTCATTTTTGTGATTTTTGTCATTTTTGTCATTTTTGTCATTTTTGTCATTTTTGTCATTTTTGTCATTTTTGTCATTTTTTGTCATTTTTGTCATTTTTGTCATTTTTGTCATTTTTGTCATTTTTGTCATTTTTGTCATTTTTGTCATTTTTGTCATTTTTGTCATTTTTGTCATTTTTGTCATTTTTGTCATTTTTGTCATTTTTGTCATTTTTGTCATTTTTGTCATTTTTGTCATTTTTGTCATTTTTGTCATTTTTGTCATTTTTGTCATTTTTGTCATTTTTGTCATTTTTGTCATTTTTGTCATTTTTGTCATTTTTGTCATTTTTGTCATTTTTGTCATTTTTGTCATTTTTGTCATTTTTGTCATTTTTGTGATTTTTGTCATTTTTGTCATTTTTGTCATTTTTGTCATTTTTGTCATTTTTGTCATTTTTGTGATTTTTGTGATTTTTGTGATTTTTGTGATTTTTGTCATTTTTGTCATTTTTGTCATTTTTGTCATTTTTGTCATTTTTGTCATTTTTGTCATTTTTGTCATTTTTGTCATTTTTGTCATTTTTGTCATTTTTGTCATTTTTGTCATTTTTGTCATTTTTGTCATTTTTGTCATTTTTGTCATTTTTGTCATTTTTGTCATTTTTGTCATTTTTGTCATTTTTGTCATTTTTGTCATTTTTGTCATTTTTGTCATTTTTGTCATTTTTGTCATTTTTGTCATTTTTGTCATTTTTGTCATTTTTGTCATTTTTGTCATTTTTGTCATTTTTGTCATTTTTGTCATTTTTGTCATTTTTGTCATTTTTGTCATTTTTGTCATTTTTGTCATTTTTGTCATTTTTGTCATTTTTGTCATTTTTGTCATTTTTGTCATTTTAATCAAGGCTGCTTATTTTCAATCAGTTTAAGGCTGTCTAACACTGACCATTTGCAGCTCTCGCTTTGACAATTCAAATTTTAACTGAAAACGCTTGATTAGGGGTATAGGTAATCCCTAAAATTCCACTGCATTGGAAAAAGTATTATGATTTATCTGTGTGAAACCTTACCCCGCGAACATAATCCGGTTCCGGTTGGTTGGGATTCATCGATACCAGCACATCTCCGACAAAGGTATAGGTGGAACCATTTTTGAACCGCTGAATCAGCTCATCCAGTATGGTTTCCTCCGAGAGCACCTCCAGTGCTGCCAAATCTTCAACGTGCATCTTTTCGGTGCGGTTCTCGGCCATTTTCAGGGCTCCCTTGTAGAGCTTTATTTCGTCCTTCGGCACAATATGAACATCCACAATCGATTCCGCTAGCATCCGGAGCTCCTGACTTATCTGAATGATAGAAAAAAAAAATTTAGATAGTTTTTTTGTGAATCCTAACGAAAAGCCGTTGATTATTTACATGATAGTCATTTTCCGGCAGTTGAGTCAGAAAGGGATGTTCAGCAATTTCCATCATAAATGGTCGATGGTCAGGATTCTTCTCCAAACATTCAGTGATAAAATCGTTGTAGTTCTGGGTCCAGTTTGCTGGTCGATACAAAGTCGGCGGAGGGTTTCTCACTATCTGGAACATGGTCCGGGTAGGGTGCATTTCTCCAAACGGAGGTTTTCCATCACCCAGCTCGATGGCCGTGATTCCCAAAGCCCACACATCCGAGCGATTGTCGTAGGCTTCGTTTTCTATTAAATTAATATTTTTTTTAATTATATGAAAATATATACATATGTTTAAAAACACGTTACCATTCTTCGAGCTGGTGATAATCTCGGGAGCCATCCAGTTGGGTGAACCCACACAGGTTCCTCGCTTTCCCAGCGTTGATTTGACATCACGCGAAAGGCCAAAATCGCACAGCTTTATCTCCCCATCCTTAGTCATCAGGATGTTGTGGCCTCGAACGTCACGATGGATGATGTGATTTTCGTGCAGGAAAATCAACGCCTTTACGGTTTCCCGCAGGACGAAGGCAATCTGTTCCTCGCTGACCTTCCGGTTAGTGACGTGGATCTTCCGAATGATGTCCACAACTGGACCGTGGTCACAGTACTACGAGAAATTTTAACACAGCATTAATAACAATAAAAAATACCTAATTGCCTAAATACAGGCTTCATTTGTATACTTTATGCTAGATTACACACCTCCAAAACAAACCATATTTCGTCCGCTTCACCAGGAACCTTCTTCCTGTACACCCCATAAAAGTCCAACAAATTTCCATGATTGGAGTGATCCCTCAAAATGCGATACTCCTCCTGGATAGCAGTCTTAACGTCGGATTCATATTTCTGGATCTTGATGGCGACGTTCTTGTTGCTGGCCTTGGTATCTGTTGCCTTGTAGACTTTGGCCGCGATACCGGAACCTATCAGTTCCCCCAGCTGGTACCGATTGCCCGGGTCCGGCAGCGAGTCTATTCTCAGGTGGTTCATATTGTTTCAACAGGGTACACCAGAAAGTCCATGCACAACAGCAAAATAGGATGAAAATGGCTGGAATGGAAAAAAAAAAATTAAATTTAAACAGTTATTTTGTTGATACACTTTTGTAGATAGTGCATCGTATTTTTTAATGAGTCATTTTGAAGATATTTTTGTAATATACCAGCACATACAGAAATTTTCAAGAATTTCAGCTTTGCAGTCTTTGTTTTTATCTGAAGATTGCCATAAATTTTCTTTGTCAGTTTTCATTTGATGTTTGAAGTACCGGTGACGACAAAGACAGATTCTATGTGCAGCTGAAAAATGAATACAACCGTTGCCCAAAATATGATATCAACATTGTCATCGGGAATTTAAAAGCTCAGGTCGGCCAGGAGTAGGAATTCAAACCGAAAATTGGAAGGTTCAGTTTGCACCAGTCGACCAACAAAAACGGCCTCATACTACTAGATTTCGCTGCCTCCAGCGCAGTCTCCCACACAAGTACACCTGGAGATCACCGTACCAAACGCAATCACAGATCGACCAAGTTTCGATAGACAGCCGGCACTTTTTGGACATCATCGACGTCAGATCCTGTCGAGGCGCCATCATTGAGTCAGACTGGTGATGGGGAAGATATGCCGAAAACTCTCCGTAGTGAACAGCATACGAAACCGACGCCCGCCTCGGTTAAATATCGCCCTACTGAAGCAACCTGAGGTCGCGGCAGACTACGCGCAATCGCTCGAAGCTGCGCTGCCGACAGAAGCCCCTCACGAGGACTGTTGGGATCAAGACAGCCATCAGCCATCGTTGCGGAGAACGTCATCGAGCATGTGGAGTGAACACGATGGAACCACTAGTTCGACGAGGAGTGTAAGTAGGAGGGTGATGGACGAAGAGAATGCCACGCAGGCGGCAGTAGTGCAAATGAGCACTCGTCGAAACGTGGAAAATCACCGACAGCGGAAGGGGCAGCGAGTCCGAATTTTTCAGGGGAAAAAGCGCCGCCTGGAGGAGGAGGAGTTCGAGGAGCTGGAGCACCTACATCGTTCCCAGGAAACACGAAAGTTCTATCAGAAGCTCAACGCAGAAGCTCTCGCAGAGGCTTCGTGCCGCGAACCGAAATTTGCCAGGACAAGTACGGAGGCATCTTTAGGGACAATCGTGAGGTAATCAAAAGGTGGAAGCAGCACTTCGATGAACACTTGAACGGCGTACATGCAGGAAAATGCCGGACGACTGTCTTGCAAAACAGGTGTTCGTTGACAATCCGGTAGGAACGAGACTAGCAGGGGCGCAACGAGTGAGGTGGTCAGAGCGTGATTTGGCGTATGTGGGATGCCCGAGAAGTTGGAGAACGGTTGCCATGGACCGAGTGAAATGGAAGAATACCCAAGCAACCAAAAGTCCCATAAAACAGGTACAAAAACGCTTATTCAGCCCATTCATTGATATGAAGTACGTTCTATGCAGCTAAAAATTTAAGTTCTTATTGATACTTTCAAGTTCCAAAACAAGTCTTAATGATCTTCTATTCAGCTTCCAGCGGCCTCTTAATTCAGCTTCCAAAAAATCGTAAAATGAGCAAAAAAATTTCTCTCTATCTCAACTGAACCGTTGGCTTCGGTTCATATCACCTTCTCTTGATTATTTACTGTGTTCTGTACCGGTGCCACCATGATGCCACGCGCCGGATTTCAAACTCGACAAATTGCTCAATTGCTTCTTTCCTACATTTCCTACATATATCGCATCAGAATGGTCACCCAAGTACAAAATTACTTATTGAAAAAAAACATGCCCGGCTTGGGGATCGAACCCCGAACTTCGTGGTGAGAATCGAACACGCTACCACGAGACCACGCCTAGATGTTGTTCTAACTGAAACTAAAACTCGAAGAGGAGATTTGATTTTGAAAGCACACCAATGCACTTTATGTGACTTATTAAATCCCGTTTGAGCACCGGACTTACCAAATCCGGTATTGAGCACTTTTGTGCCCTTTATGTGACTTAAGTCCCGTATAACGTACGTATAGATCACTTTTGCAGCTTTCAAGTTCGTTAATGAGCACATATAGTTCACTAATGGGAATTGGGCAAAACAAGTCACATACAACGTACATATTAATCACTTTTGCAACTTTCAAGTTCAATAATGAGTACAAAAAGCTCACTAAAGGGAATTGGGCAGTTGATTCTCTTTGTCAGCCAATATGTAACTTTCATTGCCTTCATTCAAGTAAATATGTGACTTTTGGTTGCTTGGGTATTGTTCATCAAGTAATGTCGTGAAGCGGAATATCATGTAAATTAAAAAAATATTATAATAATGATTGCATTACCTAAAACCAGCGGTCGGCAAACTTTTGAGTCAGAAGAGCCAAAAATTGCAAATTAAGGAAATTTACAAGTTTAAAAGAGCCGCACTTCATTTTATCCTTACTAAACAAAATGCGGTGGTCAAATCTTGCGCTAAATAGTTGGGCTAAATATTTCGTTGAAAGTTACGCCTGGATTTCCGGATTAAAACGAGGAAGAAAAGTTGTGCATTTTTCTAATGTGGCTGAGAATTAGACACATTGCATCTTGATGTGAACTCAGTTTTATTATCCTTTTTCACATCGCCCCAGATTTTCGATGTTTTATTGGCAAACGGAAGCGATATTCTTTCTTTAAAATCATTAAATCCCGGGCTTGTGATATAGCTCAGTTGGCAAGTCAGTTGCTTTCTGAGCCGATGTCCGTGAGTTCGAGCCCAAGAGTAAACATCGATAACAGTTGTACCGGATAAGTTTTTCAATGACTTGTCCGCCAACTTCATCGTTGATATAAGTCGCGAATGACATAAAGATGTTAAAACGACTATAATCGAAACAAAAAAAAAATACATTCTCAAAAGTATTGTAGCATATTTACGTTGAATTTGGCGATTTGCCATTGCGACCTGATAAAATCAATCATTTTAATTCTTTCCTATTCCCAGATAAACAATAGACTTTCGATGTGTTCTGTTGAAATATTAAAAAAGCAGTAGAAAATTCATTTCGTCTTTTTTTAAAGTGCATACTACAATACAACGTTTTTTCACTATTATCATATTAAATTCCACGAATATGCCTAGATTTTTTTTTGGTTTTAAACATCCGTTAAAAGCCATTTAGGTTCATTTGTTTGTTATACGCATAATATTTTGATTTTGAATAAATAAATATTTTACGGTACTGTGAATAAATAAACAAACAAACAAATTTTAATTCATAAATGTTCATTTTACAGGTTGAAAAATATTGGTAAAAATTTGATAAAATTTAATGATCGGTCGCGAGATGTTGTAAAATTTCTTTTAAAAAAATTATCACAAGCTCTACCATAATTTCTGATTTGGCTCTCTATTTCTTATTTTGATTTCTGGTGAAGTGAAAAAAGGTTTTAAAATGTATAGTTTTTAATTACGAAAATTTGAGTTCACAATCACATTAAAAAATCGTAGGTACCTCTTCAAGTGATTGTTTCTGCAAACTATATAAATTATGAAAATAATGTCCTCTTAGTCTCAAATGTATAATAGATTCAGATTGATCCTTCTATCAAAGTTTTTATGAATCCATATTTTAAATTTTAATACAACTAGAGATTTGAAATTTAATCTATCTCATTTCTAAAAACAAATTTTAAAGTTTTTTGAATGAATTCTCAGTTTTTGCTAGCGAATTTGTAATGTTAATCATTACAGTAGGGGAGAGTGGGGATACTTGATCCCCTTTTCTTATTTTCACCATATCTTTTTGGAAAAATTTGGCAACTCGCCGTCTTTGACTTTTTCTGACAGCTTGTTACTTCAAGTTTCTATGCTCCAAAAATTAGAACGATACTTGAACCCGTTGATGAACTAGAAGCATTTTCGAGGGAGTAAAAAAATTGCGATTTTTCTGAAGTTAGGGGAGACTTGATCCCCTATTGAAAGAGACTTGATCTTTTATTCAGGAAGCCCTAATCCTTGTATCAAAATCAAACAAAACCCCAAGATAGAATGTTAATTGACTATTTTGGTCATGTTTGTTCTCATTTCACAATTTATAGCAGACATAAGGAGAAAATTCTATAAATTTGTCTCAACGCTAAAAACATTGCATACTTAAAGGCGCTATTTTTTATAATTAAGAGAAAATTAATTATTTTTGCTCTTTTCTTCAGACAATTGTTTGATAAATATTAGTTTTTAGATAAATATAAGTAACTAGCTGATCCCATACGAACTCCGTTTCGCTTTCAACTTGGAATATGTCATGAACAGTTTTTGTATGAAAGTCAATTGCCAAGCATTATCCAGATGCACATCTGAATTCATTGTTAAGTAATAATTGCAAAAATATTGGACGATCACTTTGCCTGTCGTCGGCTACTAAATTTGAAATCAGGAATTAATTGACCGTGCCAAAAAACCACGTGTATAAATTTCGACTAAATCATTGCATAACAACGCAATTATTGCCAAAAAGCTAAACCCATTTCATGGGCTCTTATACAATCTTTGATATCTGAAATCGTTTGCTTTCCACAAAACTCCCGTGTGCAAATTTTCAAAGCAATTATTGTATAATAGCGCCAATATTGCTAAAAAGAGTGAAAAATTAATTTATATGAACGACCTCTTTCGTTGAACCCTGGCAATACATTTGACATTTGAAATCGATTGCCAGTCCCTGAAAACTACCGTGTGCAAATTTTCATCCCAATCAGATGTAACGACGATATTACAAAAATATTGAAAGGTTAATATGGACGACCCCCTTTGTCGTCCCCTTACTTCGAGTTTAATACGTGAAATCCATTGCTCGTCCCTCAAAACTCTCGTGTACCAATTTTCGTCTGAATCCGATGTAAAATAACGACAATATCGCATCAACAGTGAATAGTTAATATGGACGACCCCTTTGGCCGACCCCTGACATTAATTTGGATAAGTGAAATCAGTTGAGAGTCCCTAATAATTGCTATTTGCAAATTTTCATCCCAATCCGATGTATAGAAACGTCAATATCACTAAGATACTGAAAATTTAATATGGACGACCCCTTTTGCCGGCCTCTTATACTGAATTGGATACCTCAAATCGATTGCACGTAACTCAAAACTATCGTGTACCAATTTTCATCTGAATACGATGTATAACAACGTCAATATCGCAAAAACAGCGAACAGTTAATATGGACGGCCCCTTTGGCTGACCCCTTACACAAAATTTGACACCTGAAATCGATTGTTTGTCTTTTGAAACACTCATGTGCAAATTTTCAACACAATCCGACTTAAAGTAACGTCAATATCGCGAAAACAAAATTTTCTTCTATAGACGACCCCCTTCAGAAGGGGTCATCCGAAAATCAGAAAACGTTTTTCATCATTCCTGGTCCTAATGAGCATCCATGCCAAATTTCAGACCTCTAGCTCTTAAGACGGCTGAGTCTATAGAGGACAAACAAACAAACAAACAAACAAACAAACATACAGAAATTGCTTTTTATATATAGGGGAGAGTGGGGATACTTGATCCCATTTTCTTATTTTCATCATATCTTTTTGGAAAAATTTAGCAACTTGCCGACTTTGACATTTTCTGACAGCTTGTAACTTCAAGTTTCTATGCTCCAAAAATTAGAACGATACTTGAACCCGTTGATGAACTAGAAGCATTTTCGTGGGAGTAAAAAAATTGCGATTTTTCTGAAGTTATGGGAGACTTGATCCCTTTTTAAGGAGACTTGATCTTTTATTCAGGAAGCCCTAATCCTTGTATAAAAATCAAACAAAACCCCAAGATAGAATGTTAATTGACTATTTTGGTCATGTTTGTTCTCATTTCACAATTTATAGCAGACATAACAAGAAAATTCTATAACTTTGTCTCAACGCTAATAAGATTGCATACTTAAAGGCGCTATTTTTTATAATTAAGAGAAAATTAATTATTTTTGCTCTTTTCTTCAGACAATTGTTTGATAAATATTAGTTTCTGGATAAATATTAGTAATTTCGTAATCAGCAATCATATCGATCAATTCAGAAGAAGAATACGCCGTTTGGAAGGGGGGATCAATTGTACCCAACTCTAGGGGATCAATTGTACCCATAATCAACATTTTAGAAAACTTTTTCTGAAAAAAGTTGAGAGTTTTCCATTACTTTGAAAATATGGCATTATGAAGTTCATTTTACGCTCGAACAATTGATATATTGGAACAAATATTTTCTTCATGATTTTCCCATGTAAGGAACATTTTAAAGGGATGAAAAAAGATCTTCAAGTTACATTTTGTGAAATTTTTCAACCAAAGTTCAATTACTCAAACAATTATTTTGTTAAATTTTTTTAAACTACAAGCAATGTTATTTTGCTCATTTTGGCACATTTTTCTAGAACATTTGATCTTTGTAAGACATTCCAGTTTCGAGATATAGCTAAGGAATCAAGTATCCCCAGGGATCAAGTATCCTCATTCTCCCCTATAGATTTCGTAATCAGCAATCATAACGTTCAATTCAGAAGAAGAATATGCCGTTTGGAGGGGGATCAATTGTACCCAACTCTAGGGGATCAATTGAACCCAAAATCAACATTTTAGAAAACTTTTTCTGTGAAAAGTTGAGAATTTTCCATTGCTTTGAAAATATGGCATTATGAAGTTCATTTGACGCTCGAACGATTGATACATTAGAACAAATATTTTTTTCAGAATTTTCCCATGTAAGGATCATTTTAAAGTGATGAAAAAAGATCTTCATGTTACATTTTGTAAAATTTTTCAAACAAAGTTCAATTACTCAAACAATTATTTTGTTATTTTTTTTTTAAACTACAAGCATTGTTATTTTTCTCATTTTGGCACATTTTTCTAGAACATTTGATCTTTGTAAGACATTTCAGTTTCCTGATATAGCTAAGGAATCAGGTATCCCCAGGGATCAAGTATCCTCATTCTCCCCTAATTTTTTGTTGGTGGTTTCCCGATGTTAACCGATTTTGATGATATTAGATTCGTTGTGTGGGTAATTCATTTTAGTTTCTCAATATTTCAAAACAAATCAATTTCAAATTTGCAGAATTTCATTGTATCCCAGATTTTTTGAATTGGTCAAGAATAGATCCATCCGTTGGTGTAAAAATATGTTGGGGTGGTTTTTTTACAAAAATAAATCTTACCTGAAAATAGACATCTTCTTTGGCTCTAACTTTTCATTTTTCTTGTTGAAAATTTTTTTTATCAAATTTAATTTTTTGTTGTTATTTTAATCATTGCATCTTAGAACATATTAAGTCACTCAGTTGTTATTTAAAGGTATTTAAATGATGATTGAAATCTGTGCTTTGGTTCATATTGTTAAAATTCTTATCTGTTATGAATATTCAGTTTTACTTCGAATATGAGAACAAACAAAAACCAAAATTCCGATGAAGACTCAGAATTGGAATTGATTTTTAAAAAAATCATGATATTGTTAAAAATAACTGGATTGCAGAAACATGAATAAAGAAACTAAGTTTAAAATAAAAAAAAAAGATATACAAGTTGATAGAAGTTATATTAAAGTTTATGAAAGAAAATTGACGTTTTCAAAAATTGCCGAAATCCCAGAAAAATCTATAATGTCAAAAAGCAAATTTTTATTACAGAATCTAAGTCACGGAACACAGAATTTTAAAAATTTTCACAGATTTTACAGATTTTGTCAATTTTGTACGTATTTCAAAAATTATAATTTTTTTTCGAACATACATAGATTCGTTCTGTATTTTGGAAAATCTTGATCAGATTGTCTTTTATATTCGATTTTTCTCAAGTGATTTGTTGAAAAGACCAATTTGTCACGATTTTTTCCATCATAGAAAACCATTACAGAATTTCTTGGTTAAATCACCTTCACGATTACCAAATCAAGTTCAAAATGAGAACCAAGAACTTGATTTTTTTTTTTAATTTATAAAATGCTTTCATAGATTTGAAAAGGAACATGGAAAGGTGGAATTCATTATTTGAAATATTAAAAAAACAAAACAGTTTTTACAGAATTCAAAATTACTACACATAAGAATTTTTATAAGTATCAAATGCACAATTATCATCATCCGATGTTCATATATCATCAGAATGGTGTTAAAGCAAATTTATTTTTAAAATATTCAAATCAAGAAAAACAAACTCTAGTTCATAATCTCAACAGGACTTTATTTGACGATAAAAAAATGCTCGGATTTTATTTGATTAATTCAGAACAACTAAGGAAACATAGTCAAAGGGAAAACTTCCCGCGCCCCTAGAGACAAATTGCTCCAGGTTTCCAAATGCTGTATCAGACTTTTTGTTATTTTTTGGTTTCTTTTTGAATCCTAGGAAACATCGTCTGAACTGAATAAAAACTCCGAAACTCCGTCCGAAAATGTCAGGAAATTTCAAAATCTTCACACATTGAGCTAAAGAGCCGTAGTTATACATCCAAAGAGCCGCAGGTTGCCGACCACTGCAATACAACCATTATTTGTGAAGAATTCGCAATTTTTTAATAGACTCATTTTTACTTGAATTAACTAAAAGTGTTTATTATTAACATCCCAGAATTTTATCCAGGTATTTGGGAAAATGCCTGGTATTATTGACATTGAATTTAATCATAAAGAAAGTAAAAAAAAACATTGAAAATTCTTTAATATTTTGAGCTTTGTCAAGCTTTAATGGTAATTAAATAAAAACTTTGCAACCATTTTTAACATTTCGGTTGGTTTATACACTCTTAACTCTATTGAATTTTCACTCCAATTTCAGTCTAAGAGTCCAGATTTGAAATGAAACGTTTCCAACAAATTTGCTCGAACTTTTATAGTTTTGATTCTGATGCACGTACTTTTATTTTCAAATTATCTTCTACTAACTAAATCCAACATCCATTCCGCATGTCATCCCCTAGTTGACCATTCTCTTATTATTTTAATAAAAAAAAAAACACTTTCATAGTTGAATTGCGAATTTAAAATGAGATATTCTCTAACCTTGAGTGTTCATAGGTTTTTAATCTCATCTTCTTGCAGTTTCATGATATTGTGTTTTAAACATTTATTTTCCATTCTGAATTTATGTTTTTCAAATGTAGCTTTTGACACATCAAGAAGAACTATTTGTCAAAATTTTTTGTTTTTGATATTTGATGTGATGTTAATGTTATACTTAATTTTGAATCTGCGTTATATTTCTTAATTTTCTCCACATTGTATGATGATGGTTATTTGTGTTTCAAAAATATGAAATTGAAATGAACATTTGGATATTAATTAAAAATTTTGCATTACTGTCATGGTTCTGATAGCAATTTTGATTCTAAATTTTGAGTTTGAATTTTATCTGTATTTTTTTCTCTCAAATCTTCAAATAACGATTTTTATATGAGACACTAAATAATGGTTTCAAAGGCAGTCCAATTCTAGGTTTCCTAATTATACTATTACTATATATACTGAACTTATTTCCAGTATGTATTCTCTGAGACAAAATTTATATATCTATCATTCAAAAACTGAATATAAATTTTTTGCCGAAAGCATTAATCGGGGCACAATGAACGTTTCCTGCCGTATCTGACGATTTGGCATATTGGTGATATCAGAGAGACAATCAGAGGAATAGAGTTCGATTCCTGGTCGAGGCGAATTTTGTTTTCATTAACCATTCATGTCCGATGCATTTTGCTTTAAGCAGTGAGTCTAACATCCATCTAAGATAGCAAAAATAAAAAAAATGTATGTCTGTTTGTAGAATTACATGACTTCTTTTCAAGTAATACTTCGCGAGGCAACCGCAGTGATGTCAATTGAATATATTGTTTTTCAATGCCAAAGTTATACCCCTGTTAAACAGCTGATAACTTTTTTGCCTAATGATATACGAAGATACGGTCTTCGACAAAGTTGTTCAGAGAAAAATTCCCTTTCGAGAATTTTTAAATTGGCACAAAAACCATAAGCAGAGGCTCGGTTCCACAGAAGAAACAAAAATGATGTTGATTTTTCAGTACAAAATGTTAAATTTTTTCATACAAACCAAAAAGTTCAAATTTACTCATGTAAACGTTTTTTAAAAACTCTGCAAAAATCATGGATGAGTTTTGAACCACATCGAGGCTTTTTAGACTCCAGGGTTTGAGAACTTCAAAAATGACCCAAATCGACTCAGTCTATAGGACAAACGACAAACGATAGGAATGGATTGTGGAATTAAGCCAGCCGGAGTATCTTGGACAATTTTGAATAGTGAAAAGGATACTTGAGTTCCTTTTCAGGATTCCTAATTTATTTTGAACAGTTGGAAGGAAGTTTAGTGGCTAAAAACTGTCCAAGCCAGTGGTAAAGGACCCCTTGGTAGTGCTGCAATCATTGTTGATGAGTTAAGCTTGAACAATATTTGAATGTGCGATCGAGACTTCCCGTACCGACTAGGGTCGAAAGGCGTATCAGCTACTGGTGGATTTTTATACATGCATAAATTTTCAAGTACTGACTTTAAAGAATTTCTTTAAAAAGATATATTTTTTAGTCTATTTTTAAATACGATTTTAAGCTGAAGTTGAAAGTATTTTGTGCTAAATCAACCAGAAAAATTAGCACACAAATACATGTCCAACAAAATATTTTTAGAAATACTGGCATATGATATTTGCTTCTATTGAGAATTCTTTCCTCCGCTCTTTTCGAAACGTTTTGTTTTCTTCTAATATTCTATTCGTCTTTAACTTTTACTACTACGTTTATATTTTTCCTACAAGAATAAATTTCATCGATAATGTCGCACTTAAAATTTAGAAATCAATTTTAAAGATTCTGTACATAAACCGTTAAAACAACAATTCATCCACTAGTTCCATATCAATCATTGAATCCCACCAATGAGCACTACGAAACTAGCATACCGTTAACTGCGGTTACTTTGATCGCTGGGGTAACATTGAGTTTAAAATTGGCAAAATTTGGTTTGTTTTTGAACATTTTTGTTGTTAGTAAAAATGTATCTTTAAATGAATATTTTTTTAAAAGCTCATAAACAAACACCTCTTCTGAAGAAACCATATCATGTTGTCATTTTGTGATAAATTTTTCATGTTTAAAAATAGCGAAATTTTTCAAGTATAAGCCTGTATAGGATGGCGAAAATGACCTGTGATATATGCCAAAAATTGTGTAATGTTTTTTTGTGATGCTACTTCCTTTAATTTCATTGAAAATTCATGATAAATTGGGTTTTCTCAACATTGAAGTTGGGTAAAATCAATTACAATTACTAATTTTATCATACTTTTGAGTACAAAGTAAAACATCTTAATTTTATATTCTCCAAAAAAAATAATATTTTAGAAATCCTTTCAAAATTCAAAAATTTCGGTGAAATCTTTGAATTTTTCATAATTCTTTGTTCTGCGACACAGTTTCTGTGATGAAGATGTACTTAAAAATCTGTGAAACTACAGATTTTTCTGGTGGGAGGGCCTAGGGAATTGTATGAAGGTAAAATTGGATTTATTTTCTGTAGCTAAAACATTTAGCATCTTTTTATTTTTTTTTAATTTTTGCCCCTAAATGCATCATTATTGTCCAGGTTTTTTTAAACTATAGATGGTTTTTGAAAGAAAACATAAAAAAGTGCTTGGGTAAAAATACAAAATGTTTATACGCCTTCTTTGCTAAATGGAATCAAAACAACAATTTTGAAGATGTTGGGATACGATAAAACCATGCTGATCGAAGTTATCCTGGATCAAAAAATCTGGATTTGTGAAAAACATCAAACTGTGGTATTTTTCAAAATATAGAAAAAAAATTTACAGAGGATGAAAACAACCGAAAAATTATTAAAAGTCATATTCATTAACCCCTGTGGTTATGTAATTTTTGTTAAAAAGTATGAACATCCATCCTCAACAATACAGTTTGAGTTGTTTATAATCTCCAAACTAAGCTTCTGTGAATTTTTAAGGGATATAAATTGCGTTTTAGAGGGTAATTAAATTGGAATGCGTAAACTTACTATACCAAAAAACAATTTTTTTTTCAAAGAAAACCAAGGGCCAAATTATATCTTGGAAAATTTTTGAAAGTTCATCATTCTTGTATATTTTGAATAATTGTAAATTGTAATTGTAAACGAAAGTTTCAAAAAGGTGATAATGTTGACTGTTTTGAAGTTTGAAAATGGTGTGACAAACCACCTGCTCGCCTGATGACCTAACCTTCCGGAAGTGCTAGCATGTCTTACCATGTGTAATTGAAACCCCTCGCGAGACACGTGCATTACTCCGGTTACAATTTCCTTACTTTGTAATGTGCTGCTACAGGTGAAAATAGTATAAGAACGACGAATCAACGATGGAAGCAACGACAACAAACCTGGCAATGGCCGGGCGACCAAGTATTACATTATCACGTAACATGACTTCGACGACGACGACGACTATTTTCTTTTACACATGATTGGATTGGTAGGTTCCTGGCTATTTCCTCGCACTTTAATCTTGTTATTGCAAATCGATTTTTACCTTCTCGGTTCACTCGAGACGAACAAATTGGCGCCTTTGCGTTCACCAATTTTCAACGTTGACAGGAAAATTTCCGATGAAAATGATTTTTCATAGGTTAGTTTTGTTTAAAATCAGCAGATTTTCTCCTGAATGTATGCTACTGATTTGGGAATTGTCAGTGTTCTTCATTTATAAAAATGTGTCGTAGCCAAACGGTAAAACAGAATGATTCTTTATGGTAAGAACTTCTCTCTACTCACATTTAACTGATTGTTCACAAACTTGATCGAATTGGTGTTATTCCAAAGTATTTCCTTGAAATCCGCTTACTCCATTCAGGGTATCTTTTGAAAAAAGGTTATCATTAAGCCACAAATTTTCACCAATCACTCCAAAGCCACAACCTACCGCTAGCACTTCGATGTGTTTTTCCGACCAGACTTTTCGACCGAACCGCTCAACTAGAAAACCGCAACTGAAAGTTTTCCAGCTCTGGAACTTGCCAGGAAAACTGTGGATTTTCCGAACCGATGAATCCTTAAAAGTTGCAGCACGAATCTAATTAATTTAGGCCCGGAGTGGAGCCGACTTTGAACGACTGACCACGAGTGGAAGCCGGCTGTCCCAATCGATTTCGGGCTGAAAACTGTACTCAGACAACGGAACCAGACCAACCTTGCCGATTGACCGAAACACGAGACTTTGGGAAACTTGTTGCTATCATAATATTGTAACGGAATTTCAATGGACCGCTTCTTCATAGGTTAGGATGCGTGCAAGAGAATGAAAAACAATCGACCAACAAGCGGTTGAAAAGTTTTCCTATATTAATTGCAAAGAAAGCATTATTGATGGAGATTTTGTGGAAAAAAGGTTAATTTTTTTTTATTTTTATCTCTAAAACTTCATTGGAAGGTTCCAAAGTACGTTTATTTCCCAAGTAACATTTTTAGTTCAAAAAGAATCTACAAGAGAGCTATAAAACTATTTTTTAAATCATCAAATTTTATTAGTTCTTCAAATACATTCATATTTAAAACGCTTACAAATACAAACAGGCCTACCTCCAGGAGGTTTTTCAGACAAGATTAAAAATACTTTATAGTGCCATTAGGAAAAGGGCTTTGCCATGTACTGATCCAAGATAACGAATTCTCGCGACAGGAAAAATAATTTTGATTCAATCAATTCTTTCCACTAACGGTTTTGAAAATATCAAATCGCTGTTACTAAATATTGAACTAAGTTTTAATTATTTACTCTATCAATTTCGCCCAGCAATAAGCCGTTTAAATTTGGGAAAACAAAAAAATAATTTCAATCGTCAAACACTTCTGTTTTGCGAGAATGTACTTTTCCTAGTCTATTGTGTGAATTTTTTTTTCCATGAATGGTAATAAATCGCCTTAAAGTAGAAGAGTGAGTGAATTTGGGTTATTTGAGAATTTCTCAACCAAATCCATGATTTTTCGCAGAATTTTTAAACAACGTTAACATGTGTAAATTTGAACTTCGAGGTTGTATGGAAAATACTGAAAATTCATCATCATTTTTGGTTCTTCTGTGGAACTTAGCCTGCTTATGGTTTTTGTACCAATTTATGAATTCTCAAATCAACATTCTCTGCCTAAAAACTTTGTCCAAGACCGTATCTTCGTATCTTATTTGACAAAAAAGTTATTAGGTGTTGAGTGGGGGCATGTTTTTTTTCTCATTGAATGACTACTTTTCATGCAATACTTCGCGAGGTACCCAGCAGTGATGTGAATTGAATATACCGTCAACTGGGGCAACATGCAACAACTTTCAACTTCTGGAATGGCTTTTGAAAAATTATGTTCACAGTTAATCCTACCCCTTATGCATCAACAGTTTTAAGGATGATGACATCTATGATATCTTTAGTTTTTTTTTTAATTTTCTAAAAACATGCGATTTTCACCCTCCTCATAAAATGGGTTAATTTGCAACAAACTTTTTTTTTAATGAAAAATCTTATGAACACGTATGAAAATTTAGAGTTTTTAATATATTTTCGATGCCTTAAAGACCATTACGAAAACACCAATTGCAGTTATTTTTTGTTCTGTAAAAACTGATTTTCACATTTTTTCTGAAAATAAGGATGCTGCATACATTTAGGAGTTAAATAATACTACGACAAATTCTACAAGCTGATTTGATTTGATTTGAAATTCGTTTATTTGGAAATCATAAAAATAAATGTTTGGATGAAAGAAATTCCAATGTTTACAAACGGCATTCATGTCCCAGCACATGGAAACGAGATTTAGGTACAAGGTGTTTCTTTGATTTGCATTTTACCCCAGACACATAGCTGAATTATAAAAATATCTTTTTAACAAAATTGGATGATTTTTCAAAAAAAAAATTTTACACCAACAGTGCTGGTATAGCATGAGGAAACCAGTAAAAAGTTTGTAGCTAATATTATCAAGTCAATCCTTCATACTTTTACGGCATCAAAAAATGTTAAAATTTGTACATTTATTGCTCGATTTTCTTATATAAAAATAAAAAAAAACTTTAAAAAACTAGCTTCAGATGCAAGAAATTATGTCATTATCATTTTGTAATCATTAAAAGATAACTTTATTACTAAACATTAAATTAAAAATTGATTCAGTGGGGTGTTATATAAATGTTGCATCAAACCCCGCTGTTGCATGATGCCCTGTTTGACGGTATTGTTTTTCAATGCCAAATGACTAGCCCCTGTTTAAAAGTTATTCCGCGGTAAATTTCTTTTTCAGAATTTATAAATTGGCACAAAAATCATAAGCATACTCGGTTCCACAGATGAATTATTTTGATTTTTCAGTACAAAATATTCAATTTTCTCAAAAATTAAAATTTACGCATGTAAATATTATTTGAAAAATCTGCAAAAAATCATGGATGAGTTTTGAACCAAAACGAAGCTTTTAAGACCCCAGCAGGGCCGGATTAAGTCATCGGGGGGCCGGGGCTATTATTCTTGGGGGGCCCCTACGAATCGATTTATTTTCATATGCCATCTAAGAAATCTCAAACAGTTGATCAACTAATCGAAAATGAAAACTATTATTAGATAGATAGATCGTAATCTTTTTAATAACTCGATCACCAACTTAAATTCTCTGTTTTGTAAAAAATCTAAGATGAATTATTAAAAGTTTTTCATTTCATCATTGTGTATCATGGTAAGTTCTTCATCGAAAGCAGAATAAATAGTCGCTACGACTCTTGAGAAGTAAATTAAACATTTCAGACTTAGAATCCAATATTTTTAAAAATAAACCAAAGAAACTCAACTCCAAGGAAATACAGATATAAAAGTGCAAGAAAAAAAAATTCAAAAACCATTAATCAGATTTTATCCAGAACCACAACTCAGAGTCTTAAATTCAAATCATAGTTTCAAATCAAATTAAGACACGAATGGTTCAAGGATGGTTAAGTGTCCCTAATAAAAAAAAACAAGTTTAAAGAAACAAATTAAAAATAACACAAAATTGAGAATCAAAGTAACAAACAGAGCCAAAATAAAACTTGCAAATGTAATAATTTTTGATCAAAATGTTTATTCAAAATTTATATATTCAAAACACAGGAAACTTTTTGACCTAATGTGCCAAAAATTCAAAATGTAATGGCGATTACAATTTTCAATTAAGAAAAGGGTTCTTATCAGATCAAATATTGAAAACAGAAGCTTTTCTGAAAAAGTTGTTTTCAGTGAAAAAAGTTGAAAACACGAATTCCAAATGGTGATTAGATGTTTAAAACAGATGTTTAAACATCAGATAAGGAATCTAAATAAGTTTAGTACATTCAAAAATTACCTCGAGTTCCCAATACTCAGAAAAATCATGAAACTGGACAAGACTTGAAAATCTCAATTAATTTAATCTCTGTCTTAAAATCTAGAAGAAGACAAGATAAGAAAAATAGAAATTTATTTTTTAAGAATCACTCATGGAAATTTGCAATTCAATTTCGAGGATGTTTTTTTTTATGATGAACATAATTTGAGAATAAACGGTCATTTAATATGCTGGATATTTACTTCAGCGAGGATAATTATAAAATTAAAGTAGCTCATAACCAATAGTATAAGACTGAGGTTCTATCAACTGGAAAAGTTTCAATTCGAATTTCAAATCTTATACAGGATTTGAAATAGAAATTTAATAGAGATACTCAGTATGCGATTGCACAAATTTAAGCAACTACAATAGTTCTTTCTCTATTCTTTTTGTTTTTCTTAAAATTGATTATCGGAAAGAGGGTGCATACACAGAATTGTCATTATTTATTCGTATACTTATCCGTTTGAAGTACGTATTCTAGATTGCCCATTTTTATTTTTTTAGATCCAGCAAAGCTCTAAGAAACTCCTAGTTTTGAATGATATTTAATGTCTTTACACTTTCTTAGATTAATTTTCAAATTTCAATAATACCTGCCTTTTAGCCGGATATTGTCGGGTGAATTCTGGAGTGTTTACTAAAAAAGTATTTATTTTAAGTAAACATGAAGCTTTCTATAAATTGCATATTTATAAAGTTCCTCACCAATAATGTAAGTTTTCAGTTAGCTTGTAATTTTACATGACGTTTGAACTAGATGAATATGAATGATTTTTTTTTAATTATACACCTTCTTTCTGCAAAAACCGAAAATTACTGCCATTTATTCAAATTTCGACAAAGCTAAGAAAATGTGATTCCAGTCATAGCAAATTCCGTAACATTTTTTTAACGGGTAGAAAAAAATATCAAAATCATACATAATGTTTGATAAGCTGAAAACTCCTAAAATATAGGGGAGAGTGGGGTATCATGGGCCACTTTTTTTTTGTTCCATAACTTCTTTATTTTAAAAGGTAATTTGAAAAAAATAAATGAAAAGGTTTTCTAAATTTTTAGGTATCATTAGGCATATTTTATTATTTTTTATTGATTTTGAAAAACTGTGGGGAAACGTGGTCTACCAAACCCAAATTGACTATATAACGTGCAAGTTTATGAGTTGACCTAGCCTAAAACTGAAATTTCATAATTCATTTAATTAATTTAAAGCAATTCCAGATGAGGAAATAAAAAAGAGAGTTCTGTATGATCGAATAGTTCCTAAAACCTGGCTCACGAACTTTTCGGCAAAATTCCTTATATAGGATTTATGTTCGTCTCTATCGCACTGGAAAAAATGGACAAAATATTTTTCATAACTTTTTATTTGGCATAAGAAAACTTTGCAGATAGGAAAAGAGTATTTTAAGTTCTGAATGTGTATAAAAATAGGTGGCCCAAGATACCCCACAATTCCCCACAAGCTATGATTTTCAAAATGGTTGCATTTGTGTGACCTATTGATGTTTCATAAAAAAAATCCTTTCCCACGTGAAAGAACATGACAAAACTAAGATCTTATGCATGTTAAAATATTTTTGTTATGTACTTTAGGTCTCCCACGGATGCAATATACGGGTGCTTTTTAAATTATGTAAGTAAATTTTTCTAGGCTAGTTAAATAAAAGAAGTATATGATGCTTACATAATTCAACAACATAGAGAAAAACATGCTTACGCAAAGCGATGACGATGACAGTTGGATTGAGATTTTTATCTCAACACACAGCTGAGATTTTTAGAGTAGCCCACGTTTCCCCATGGCCCACGTTACCTCACTCTCCTCTATCTATTAACACAGAAAACAGACGTACAAGCTCGAACAGCCATCGTAAAAAATACCTCTAAAAAAATTTCCTTGAAATAGTGTCATCTACTACGCCATTCAATAGCCTTCATCCAGTTTTCGAAAAGGCGTTATCGTATACAATCTCACTTACAATTAAACCAATGCTTCAGTGAAATGAACGACTTCATTTGCTTACAAAGTCTATTTGAGTTTAAATTGTTATTTGGGTTTCTTTATCGAAAATCTCTCTGTTGTCAATTGACGGTAACAAAGGTTGGTGGTATTTATATTAAGGTATTTAGATTGTCCAGTTTTATCCGGGTTTTTCCGGATATTCAATACAAAATTCATTGCCAGTCCGGTCAGGCCGTATTGCCCGGATTTAATTGCTAAATGATCGGATCTTGCCCAGATTTATTCACTTTATTTGACAAATCGTACTAAAAAAAATGTGTTGTAAATTTTTTTATGTCTCCAAAACGAGATTTTTAAAGAAAGTTTTATAAAAATAATCACGAAGGGTTTTTTGGAAGCCTAAAATACGGTTTAAAATCTGCCGATGAGATGATAAATTTTTTTTTCCAATTTTGTTTTTTGAGTTTTGTTGAGAAATTTCTGGGTTGTTAGAAAATTTTCCCGGACATTGTCCGTATTTTAGGTCGACAATTTTGAAATCAATCATCCAGATTTTGCCAGGTTTTTACATAAAATTGTCCGGTCTGGATATGTCCTATGACGGTCGAGCTTAACTTGATACACCATTTCTGGGACATACATTTTGAAAAGGCTTGTTCAAATTATGAACACTTCACTTCTATAACTGATTAGCCATGTTTTGTCCGACACGAGTTATTTGTAACTGAAAAACGTTGCAAATGGCTATGTTTCTTTTGCTTCTTTTCCATCGTCCTATGCTACAGTTTTATGCTTTCCCATGGGAGCCTAATAGGCTTACAGAAAGAAAGCTGTAGCTTCACGCATCGAGCTGTTTTTGTTAGTTTATTTTTGTTGAAAAGGTAGCATAAAATCCCCGATAGTCTGATCCCGAGATTTGATGTAATTGATAGCTGCCCGATAGCTCGAGTTGGAATCGAACCGAAACAAATCAACTCTTGACCGGTTTGGGCGTATAGTCAGGGCAGACTGGAATGCTGAAGGAAGGTACGCATTCTATGTGCAGCGAAAGAGATAATCCTTGTCAATGACATTCACCGGGCCAACGAAGGAATCTGCAGCTGTTCATGGGCTCATGAAGTCATGGTCAAGGACCGTGAAATTCCTTCCTGTTCAAGTGATTGCGCTCATAGAAAGGCAATTGCATCATTATCAGCTCATCATTGTTGTGAGCAACGGTGATCTTCAAAGGTGTGCTTGAAAATTGTAAAGCCTACAAGTTTACTCATGCATTTCTTTTTTAGGCTCCTAAGGAAAAGCTTATGTTTATCTTTGTTGTATGAAAAGTTAATATCCTGTCACTTATTTCGTTCAATTCGAATCAACATCAACGAAAATGAAAATATCTCTGTTAAAATTTGATTATTTGTATAGGAGCAGTTATTTGTAACAAACTGGTGTCAAACGATACCATGAAGATCATTCATCCCTCAGCTAACATGAAATCGTAATAGAAATGATAATCCAAATTAATATTAAGACATTTTCAATAACCATCGTAAACAACTTGGTATTGAGTGACTTTCTATCATTCATTTACGACAAGCTTTGCCCAACAATAGTTGAGTCGGATAGCAGTTTAGTCCATTCGTAAATATGTCTCTAAAAAGTTGGGAATATGCTAATTCGACATTTACGATTGAGGTGAACTGATTTACGATAAGTGGGAGGTCCATCGATTGAGAATCTATCCGATCTCTCCCTTTCTTTGACTGATCACTAGATCATATCATCTGATGAGTTGGCATCGTGGTAAGATACCGGACTGCGAATTCGGAGGACTGGAGGTTAAATCTCAGCCGGGGAATTTTCTTTTATTTTACTCAAATAACTTGAAATCGTTTATTTTACATTCTTTGGGGAAATCAAATCGTTGGAATCTTGTCATTGTAGATATATCGCCTCCACTTTTGTAGCTATATGCTATTTTGGTAAGTTTAATACAATCTGTTCATTTGATATAATTTTTTGAATAATTCTGTTGCTCCTGCGATATACCTCCTCAAATGTTTGCTGGGCCCTGTTAAGAACCAGATTTTCACTCAACGGATTCTACAAAATAGGTAGATAATAAAGTTTAACCTAAATTTCGGCGTAATGTAGCTGTTATAGATGGAACGAAGTTGGCATGACCCGCTTAGAATTCGATGAAACTTTGTGGACATAAAGATCTTACCTAGTAATGCAACTTAGCACATTAAGTTTTCCCAAAAATAGAAAGAGGCCCAGACTAACATTTGAAAAGGGCCAAACTTTTCAAGCAAAAATTTATAAACATTTTTAGATCGAAAATTACAATTTCTACACGCTCATTAGAGAGTTTTGGAAAACTGATTGAAATTTTAGAAAAAAAAAAATTGATTTTTTTTGAAATCCTACACTGAGAAAAACTCAATGTCCCAAAAAATGCCATCTCAGAATTTGATGATTTTTTTCCTAATCCAGGTAAGAACAAGTCAACTATACATTGCAGTTTGTGCATATTTATGGGTAAAAGTTTTTCAAACAACAACTTTTTCATGATTTTTTTTTTAAATCATATTGGTTATTTTTTCAGTGTAGATTTCAAAGAAATAAGACCTTCGATTGGAATAATTGATAATAAAAATAAGTGGAAATTCTTCACTGAAAAAAAAAGCTTACTAAAAGTCGATTTATAAGAATGGTTTTCTCAATGATTTTTTTTTGTCTTTTTTGTTATTATTGTTATTTTTGTAATTTTTGTAATTTTTGTAATTTTTGTTATTTTTGTAATTTTTGTAATTTTTGTCATTTTTGTCATTTTTGTCATTTTTGTCATTTTTGTCATTTTTGCCATTTTTGCCATTTTTGTCATTTTTGTCATTTTTGTCATTTTTGTCATTTTTGTCATTTTTGTCATTTTTGTCATTTTTGTCATTTTTGTCATTTTTGTCATTTTTGTCATTTTTGTCATTTTTGTCATTTTTGTCATTTTTGTCATTTTTGTCATTTTTGTCATTTTTGTCATTTTTGTCATTTTTGTCATTTTTGTCATTTTTGTCATTTTTGTCATTTTTGTCATTGTTGTCATTTTTGTCATTTTTGTCATTTTTGTCATTTTTGTCATTTTTGTCATTTTTGTCATTTTTGTCATTTTTGTCATTTTTGTCATTTTTGTCATTTTTGTCATTTTTGTCATTTTTGTCATTTTTGTCATTTTTGACATTTTTGTCATTTTTGTCATTTTTGTCATTTTTGTCATTTTTGTCATTTTTGTCATTTTTGTCAATTTTGTCATTTTTGTCATTTTTGTCATTTTTGTCATTTTTGTCATTTTTGTCATTTTTGTCATTTTTGTCATTTTTGTCATTTTTGTCATTTTTGTCATTTTTGTCATTTTTGTCATTTTTGTCATTTTTGTCATTTTTGTCATTTTTGTCATTTTTGTCATTTTTGTCATTTTTGTCATTTTTGTCATTTTTGTCATTTTTGTCATTTTTGTCATTTTTGTCATTTTTGTCATTTTTGTCATTTTTGTCATTTTTGTCATTTTTGTCATTTTTGTCATTTTTGTCATTTTTGTCATTTTTGTCATTTTTGTCATTTTTGTCATTTTTGTCATTTTTGTCATTTTTGTCATTTTTGTCATTTTTGTCATTTTTGTCATTTTTGTCATTTTTGTCATTTTTGTCATTTTTGTCATTTTTGTCATTTTTGTCATTTTTGTCATTTTTGTCATTTTTGTCATTTTTGTCATTTTTGTCATTTTTGTCATTTTTGTCATTTTTGTCATTTTTGTCATTTTTGTCATTTTTGTCATTTTTGTCATTTTTGTCATTTTTGTCATTTTTGTCATTTTTGTCATTTTTGTCATTTTTGTCATTTTTGTCATTTTTGTCATTTTTGTCATTTTTGTCATTTTTGTCATTTTTGTCATTTTTGTCATTTTTGTCATTTTTGTCATTTTTGTCATTTTTGTCATTTTTGTCATTTTTGTCATTTTTGTCATTTTTGTCATTTTTGTCATTTTTGTCATTTTTGTCATTTTTGTCATTTTTGTCATTTTTGTCATTTTTGTCATTTTTGTCATTTTTGTCATTTTTGTCATTTTTGTCATTTTTGTCATTTTTGTCATTTTTGTCATTTTTGTTTGGTTTGAAGTCTTTTAAAGTACTGACTAAAGATAAAATGTGTTAAAAATTAGTTAGAATATGTGAAAAAAATCATCTAGGACGTATATGGGCTCGTATGCACTTGAGGGTTGAGAAAGTTCGATTCAAAATGCAGTGTATGTACTGGAAAAAAAAGAATAGGAAAATTCGGATTGTTTCCTGTCAGTAATTGACCACCATAATGATTCACATATCGGTACATTCATTTATAAATAATGAATCGATGTATACAGTTACAGATTTATCTAAATGGGAGTAGGTGAAGGCAGTAAAGGCGGGAAAAACAATCTGTTTATAGTTATGTTCTCTTAACATTAAAGGAAAGGTACAACCTCACTTTATTTACAGGTACTGAGAAACAAATAAATACACCTATCAAATAAACTTAAGTAGGACCCTCGTTATTGAGGTTGTAACCTAAAGTGGTATACACAAATGAAAGTGGTGCAATCATGCCATTCGTGATCGCCGTCTATGAATGTACAGAATACCTAATTATGAAAAATGTAAGGCTAGAACAAATAGATTCATAGAGTTGTTTCGGAGTCTGCGCTAATATACTTTGATTTTCTAGTAATACTGCTATGGCATGTTATAAGTTCTGATTGAAATTCAATTGTTCCAATTCAAACATTCATTACTGTCAACTGGTTTTAATGCTTCTAGCTCTTTAAAGTATCTAGCTCCATAGTTGGAACGCTTCTAGCGAAAGCGGGTTCAATGTGTTTTCTATTCTTCGAAGTTAACATCGAATTTACTGACCGATGAACATGAGGATTGGTATTGTTCAACCTAAGCTGACCGACAAAGCGCTCATTTTTGCCTAATTACAAACGCTGATCCACTCTTCGATTTCGCAATCGTCGCACTCCACGTAGCAGCACCAGTGGAATTTACAATTACATCGATCGACTCGCTTTTCGCGGATCAGATTGTAGCCTCGACCGCAGCACATTGACGCGCAACCTTCGCTGCCACTGCTGGTTCTGTTACATCGTCGTCCAACAGTTCCTAAAACGAATTAAAAATCATTTATAATTCAATTTAAAATTTACTTTATTGTGGTCCATCTTACCTGGAATATCAGACACCTGATCCCGCTCACAGAAGTTCGGCGATCTTTGGTAGTAGAACAGAGCATTTTCCATCTTCCGATTGGCTCGGCTAATCGGCATCATCTGTGGCTTCTGATTTTCCATCAGTTGTCGTTTCTGCTGCTGTTGTTGTTGCTGTTGCTTGTCCTTGATGCGTCGAGGTGGCCGCACATTCTTGGCGTGCTTCCGCTTCTTTGGTTTGTGATACACGATCATCGGAGGACCGTTGCCGAAGTTGGACTGATCAACGAGCACCGCCCTACGGTACTGTTGTTTCAGCACTTTGCCCACGACCCGGAAGTCGGGCGCCGATTTCCAGCACGTCTTCAGCTGACAACTGCCGGACATTCCGTGGCACTTGCAGCGGACCTGCATATTGTTGGAGACGGCCTGCAATGAGATACAATCTATATAAATTTAATTCTAGAAACGGTAACATAAAACTTACCCTCCTTCCAGCATGATTGTTGTGTAAGTTGATTTGCGACTGGATGTCCCCTCCCTTCTCCCGGGTGTCCAGAAATAGTTCTGAAAATTCCACCCCGAAAGCCATATTATGCGAGCAGCCTCCCCATTTCCAGCGGCTGGCCTGTTTGTTCCTCAGCTTCTTAAGATTATCATCAACGAGGATGCTATTCTCATTAATGGCATCCAGAAATCGTAGCTTTTCCTTCTCCAAACTTTCCCGCAGCGACTTGCTCATCCCTTTCCGATTAACGGCTGGATCGCAGCCACACGATATCAATCGTCCCTGAGCACAAGCCCTGGCAACACTGTGCGTGACACCTGCTGCGGCCACTGCATACGCAAATGCGCTCTCCCGGTAACCTGTAACGACAGAAGAAGAAACGTTTTTAAGATATAAGTCTCTTATATTCTTAAATTTAGCATGAAGTATCAGAACATTTAAGAAGAAGCACCGTTTGGGTGATTTACAATCTGCGTAGGATCTCAACTTCTTTTGCTTACGGTACCAACTAGGCCTGCTGATGGGCTGCTACAATATTGTCAACCTGGACCTGTCTCCCTCCAATCGCAAAATCTGAGGCGCACAAAGTTGGTTGAGCCGAATCTCAATCCGATCATGCAGCATCTTTCCAAAACATGAATGTAGGTATCATTGGACCTGGAACACAGCTCCGTCTCGTCTGTCGTCTCAGCGAGGGAGAAAACAATCAACCAATAAATTTTGTCCCGTTTGTATGGAAATTAAATTGAAAACTGTTGACTGTTCAAGTTGTGTGATTTTTGAATTATTTATAACAGTTTGCTGGCTGGCTGGCTTCGATAAGTGTACTCTCACGGAAGTCACTTGTGAAGGCGTTTTGTATTAAGTCAAAAGCTTCCGTATAACGTGGGTGTTATGAAGCAATAATTTGTTAAGGTAAGCAGATACCATACTCAAAACATGTCAATTCGAATCGCTAAAAGGCATCATTAAAATAAATTGTCGCTTAAGTATTCATCAAACATGATGAAAGTATAATGTTTAATTTTGATCGACATTTTTTTTTTTAACTCAACTTTCATAGTCAAAAGAAATGAAATGTGTTCCAACGCTAGCATTAGATTTACGATACGAGGTTTTGATATTCAACTAGTTTTGTATTATTGTAGCTACACTCAGCCGAAAAAGAAACATTAAATTCACCTCGATCTTCACGTAGCCTCACTCATACCGTGAATTTTTGCTTGGTTTACGTGAAGCACTTTCGTGCTAATAAAAATTCGCTTGATCCTTACGTTGAATTCACAAAGTTGAATGCTGTCAAAACACAGACAAATTTGATTTACGTGAAAATCCAGTGATCCACCAAATATAAAGCGATCTTGTGTATTCTATGTGAGGTTAATGTAACTCTGAATGGCTCATTCACGTAAAAACTTTATGAAAAACTGTTCTCAATTTGGCGCTGATCCGACAGTTAGTGCTTGAGGAAGAAAAAATCAAAGTGATGGATAAGCTGAGTTTTCGTAAATGCAGCAGCCTGTGGCGTAGAGGATAGCCTTCAAGTTTTCTAAGCCAGTGGGCATGAAATCGAAAATTAATAAGTATGGTGTGTTTAGTTAGTTTTTCTCAAGGTTCGTATGACAATTTATTTCAGAAAAATGGCGAACAATTGTTTTTAGAAGGTTACGAAAGTGCTGATTTCTTTGGATGCTTCGAAAGGTTTTCAGCCAGATGGAATGCCAACGTCGCTGGTATCGAAAAATGCTTTTTCACTTATTACGCCTCTGAGCGTGATTTTTTATCGACCGTTCTCGAACGGTACTTTCAGGCTGTTAGGAAAAATGGCATAAACTTTTCCGATACATAAGTATGGAAAATTCCATGTGTGGAATGTTACTGGCCAATATTATTTCTTTGATGTTTTCAAAAAATAAGTTTTCTCCTGTTGGTGTTACCCCGCGTTACTACTTTTACTTTGCTGTGATGACACCCCTGCACAAGTGATTGAAGTTGAAGTTTTTTACCGGTAGCACTGAGAGTACATACATATCTAGTATAGGATCTCCAAGTACTTACAGCCTAAGTTCCTTTGAATATATCCATCCACCCAATGTGGTCGAAAGAGAGGTGATGAGAAAGAAACGTTGCAAAGGTAGTAGTAAAGTTTTTTCTTCGTAAACATAGTTACCATGACAAAAGTATCGTCACTACTGACAATTTTTGCAACGCATTGTTCCTACTCTGTACCTTGAAAATACCCAAACTTGAGGACTTTCCCACCAACCCGAATTAAAATCTTTCCCTACAGTTTTGGCTATTGACGGCCCCAAAAACCTGTTACCGCAATAAAATGGAAACATAAAACACAGTGGGTACGGGAATCAAACCCATACCTGAAGTGACACTGAAGCAGAATGAAAATTATCTCTTAACAAAACAGTTCTTCACTTTGAACTTACCTCCCAAACGTAGATCTGCCAGAGGTGGTCAAATCAGATTTGCCAACATTAAAAATCTCCTAAAAATCAGGTCTCCGCTTGTAGGGCAAGTTTGGCATATTGAAAAGCTGTGATTTTTCACAAACTTAAGCTGTCAATATTGTAATCAAGTTTGAGGGATGGGGGTTTTGAAATTTTAGTTATTTTTAATTTCCAGTGTAGGATAAATCAAGCTCAGTGACAACGACGCGTCGCGACGATAGCTATGATTATTCTCCTTTTTATTTTTTCTCTCGGACGTGCAATAGTGTGCATTCTCTTGCATCAGCTTAGAAAAATATAACTCACTGCCATCCACCCACATATATGGGCTACAATCACACGGAAAATATGAAAATGGTAAAATTTACCGAGATAGAAAGGTAAATACTCGTGAAATCTAGAAACGTAACTTTTACTTCGTCGAGGTGAAACTTACTTCAAAACGAGGTAAAGTTCACCTTATCTGGTTGACAAAAAAGCTGGAATTCACCTAGAAAAGAGGTTAATCTAGAAAAGATAAAGCTCACCTCGTAGCAAGGTGAAGGTAAAAAGGTACAATTCATCGAGAAAAAAGGTACATTAATCCAAAAAAGGTACTTCTACCTCTACGAGGTAAAACTGTCTTTGTAGCGGGGTGAAGCTTACCTCGTAGCGAGGAGAAATTGATCTGAATTGAGCTAAACAAATCTGTACAATTCGCCCTAAAAAAGGTACCTAACTATTTTCTTAAACCGTTTATGAATAATCATCGATTTTGCCAGCTGTCGATTTTTTATTGAAGGATTTTAAAGGAAACTGTGTAAAATATTTTTTTTTGTTTTTTTTTCTTAAATCGTTAAATTTAATAAAAGTTCGAAGAATGCTTTTACAGGCAACAAAATGCTGTTAAAATTGTGTATGTTCAATAACCAGAAAATGACCTATCAGCAAACGAAAGTGTCCCATTTCTAGTTAACTAAGTTTTATACCAACACTGTTGGTGTTAAAATATTTTTCAGACAATCACCAATTTTTTTTAATAAATATTTTTATTATTCAGTTACTAGTATGGGTTACAATGCATCAAAATGCGAATCATTAATTTCAAAATTTCATCCATCCAAATATTAATTTTTATGATTTAAACTAGGAGTAGATTTTTTTTACCCCTAAATGTATAAAACACCCGTATGCTTTTTCTTTAAAACATTTTTGACAAAAAAAAAATGTAAATTTCAATTCGAACAAAGCCAAAAATTACTGCAATTGCAACTTTATTCGTTATGACATCACAATTATAACAAAAACTATAAATTTTCAAACGTTTTAAATTGGTTTTTCACTAAAAACTAAGTTTGAAGGGTGGAAAATGCATGTTTTTGTAAAATATAAAATAACTGGTGAAACCACAAATTTTTCTGACTACGTCAATCATGAAATCGTTATAGAAACGTTAATTCAAATCGACTTTTATGACATTTTTAATAACTATAGTAAACATGTTGATATTGGATGATTTTCTATCATTCATTTACGCTAATCTTTGCCCAAAAAAAAGTTGAATGGAATAGATAGTTGTTTAGTTAATTCGTAAATATATTTTGGTCAGTTTAATTGATTCTTCTCATCTTGTATATTTGATTAAATAATTCTGTTGTTCTTGCGATATACCTTTTTAAATGTTTGCTTACCTATGATTATGATTATCTGTGAACATTAAGTTTTTAGAAGCCATTGATGTTGAAAAGTGTAGTAAATGTTGGCGGTAACCAGATGAACAATATTCCTTCACAATTCACCCGAGACGGAATACTAGGAAAATAAAATAAACAACCCCTCCCACGACCTCAATATTTCCTTCAGATAGTTGCAGATAGTTGCAAGACCCGTCAGGGCCATTTCCGGTACCTTTTCGTGAAGCTGAAAGTTTTTCCAACACGATGAATTACTTGGGATGTTCTTTAAGGTATAGACTAACAAGCCTATAGTGAACAAAGAGACAAAATGTAACGATTGGAATTTTCGATTTCCCGTGAGTGTCATTCCAATCGAACAAAACTAAGCAGTCTTAAAGGCAGCCCTACAGCAGGGTTGCAAGCTTTTTATTCCAAAAGGGATCAGACTGCGCCTCTTTGTATGTAGTCTCTTTAGTATAGACCTGTGAGTTTGGAAGGCTGGTATACTTGAATAGTCATGAGTTAAAAAATTGTGACTAGTGACTCATTTTTTCCTCACTTGTCGTTCGTTTAAGTTTTTTTTTAATTGAAAGCATGCTATGAATGATTGTTTCGGTAAACAAAGATTGTTCCATTATGTCATTGATCATTGAGACCTCCAATATTTCGGTCATGACTTGATGGTTAAAATGGGCCATGAGAAAGATGGGTTTTTTTAGGTTGTTAAATGTTTTGCTGACCCTCCTGCTGAAAATCTTGGCATGGTGAAGAAAGCACTGTGAAGAGTGGTAGTAACGAGCAGCGTCGAAGGCATGTTTCAAAAATGTATGAAGTATACAAAAGATGTTTGAAGCTAGTCTTGTATTATTTTCGGTTCAACCTGATAGCCGAGAGTTCGATAAATTTTACTATTGTTTGGTTGATTCGATATGATTGTAGAAAAGTTCTAGGTTGTGAAGTATTTATATAAAAGTACAGGAACTTTATTGTCACCCTGTATATGTAGTAAAAAGAAATAACGTGGGTTAGAGCTACAAAAAAAAATTAACAACTGGTCGCAGTGGTCTATCCCGAAATAGCAAAACATTATTTCTCAACCGCTTTGAATTCTGTAAATAGCTTTGAACGTCGCTTAATAAGTTTGTAAAGTCTGCCCAAGTTACACAGAGCAAACTAACATTTGAAGTTTTTTTTATGATTTTAATATTACATTTTATATGCAGCTAGTTTTATAACAGTCTTATTATAGTCATGAAAAATGCTTAGATTCTTGATTCCATTTGTTTTCAGGTTTTTCTGGAAGTGCTTATGAAACTTTTACTGAATATACAGTTTCAGTTGTTTAGAAAAAGTTCTGAATGCTCTATTAAAACTCCAACAAAACATAAACCAAGAAGTTTGATCCAATCTTTTTTTTGCATGTTTCATAAAGGCACGCAGAGCTTGATTTTAAAACAGTAATAAAATTAGGTGACAGATCTCGATCAAGATGTAAAAATACCTACCAAAGCGGAGACAATATATGTACATACATATTTTCAACTTCTGGCTGAAGCGATAAGAGTAGGTATACGATTTGGACGATATTCGACACAATATTCATACATACTGAAATAATGATAGGGAGCACAAGTTTTTTCTCTTAACGTAACCGTTGCCAGCGACAATATTTGCTGCCTCTGTCATTGGGCAATTCTTGTAAATACACCATCTGATTTTTAGCAATCTGGTTGCACTGAAGGTCGCAGAGAGAACAACGAAGCTGTTCTCTTATTTGATCCACGCGGGAGAAAAAAAAAAGAAATCGTCTTTAAAATCTGCAAACATGGCAGACTTTTCATCATATCCGATTTAAACCATTTAATCCGACTTCGAGTGACGATTCATACGACCTTTTACTTGCGTTAGTTGGAATTACGATTCGCAATAACGTTTTTAATGACTTGATTTATCATTTTAATGCTGAGAAGATAGTGAAATTTGACTTCAACTCGTTCAGTCCTTTCATCCAATACCCATAACGTGGGGGTTTCATGTGATATTTAGTCGTTTACAGCCTTTAAGAGTTATTCAGGAGCCACCATCTTGAATTTCAAGATGGCGTCAGATAACGAAATTCAACTACTTCTAGTTTAGTCATTCTACCCACTACCCATATTGTAGGGTTTCATGGTATTTTGAGTGAGTAAGAGCATTAAAAACATAAGCGGAAGCCGCCATTTTGAATTTCAAGATAGCGTCAGACAACGAAATTCGACTTCAACTCATGGTATCATTCCACCAGACATTCTAAGCCAGTCGCTTATTTATTTCATTAAAAAAGTCTGTTCTCATTTACTGTACTAATGATCAAAAACTCAGAAATAAGAAACGCATCATAAGCAAGTAATTGGTTGGCTTGCGAGAGAAACGTTAAATGTAAGCTATTTATATGGGTCTCATAAAACCGTTATGAATTTGTTTTGTCATTTTTCTGATCATTATAAAGTCATTCAGTTGACTAACGCCATGCTGGTTGCAAAATCGAAGGGCACAAAATGACTCCATGTTGATGGATTCACAAAGCTAAATATTTGAAAATATTGTTTTAGCCTATTTTCTATCAATTTAATTAGATTTGCGATGTCATAATATCATTTTATCAATTTTATTTATTCAAAAATATTTTTTGTTTAATATTTTTAATTCTATTTTTTTACATAAAAACAACATTATATTAAAATTTCCTTATTTTAAAAATTAGATGATGCGCATTTATTTTGAAATACTATTTCATACACATTTAACCTAAAATCTTGACTGACTCATAATATGGTTAAAACATTGCTTTTTTGTTATTAATTTAAACAATTCATATCTCAATAATACAACCATCATTCATCAACCATCATGGTTGCTAAAAAATATAAAAAAAAACTCAAAGAACTCACAGAATCGATAAAACAAAAATTGCTAACATGTTTTATAATAGGTTTATAAACGCTTTAAGTGTTCGAAATTTTGCAGCATATTTATTAAGCCAAAGATTTAATAATAAGTCATGATGACGTTTCTAGAACAGGGACAGATTTTAGATTAATAAGAGTTCTGTTGATGTATAGAATGCGCTATGGCTTTTTATGAATATTGCTATAGCTCTAACGAAGTTGTGCTGACCATAATCAAGCTAAAGTTGTTACTTGGGCAGCATACCAAAAACAAACTCGCGCCAGCCTAACCGCTAAAAAACTTCGTTCGCTTTTCGATTAGTTATATTTCGACAAAAAAAAAAACAAAAGAATAACACTCGTTCACACAAAACCGGAAAAACGAACAATATTTTCCGATAACATCTGGTCGGAAGGCGGATTAATGATACAATTGTTTCTAGCTAATAAATTGAGACTCGTTCTTGAAATCATAATGAATCAGAACAAACACGCATCAAATCCTAATAAATTGTTAGTTGTGGGGTTTGTTGGAGCAATTAATTCTATTGAAGTTACATGATGGAATTCAAGAGAAAGTGGAATGGATTCTCTCAGCAGCTATTGTATTTGCGAACGAATTTAGCAGTTCCATAACTTGTGGACCATAAGCCATTCGATTGGAAAAAAAAATTAACATTGTTTAACAAAAATGTCCTTAATCGCGCAATGTCACCCCTGAATACCCTTGACAGTAGCAGAACACACGGACTGGGAGTTGATCCGATCAAATAAAAATCAGATATATTACAGTGTAACTGCCTCGAACCGACACGGACAAACCAAAACCCAACCCGAGCAACTGGATTGTCGCTTCTAAGGCCCATCTTGTTAAAGGGCTGACTGGCTTGAAGCACGACCTTCTGGAAACCTGTCAGTTCCCGGGGACATTCAATACCGACGGAAATTCTTATTCCTTTTTGATTCTCCTGCTTGGATGCACCCTTCCAATGTTCCCTCGATCCATCGGTTCCATCTTTCGCCAATCGAATGTCAGATTTTTGCTGTTCTTGGAACTCTCGGGCTTTCCCGCGGTTATTTATGTGCACTTATTCCGTATTCAAAGACGTGTACACAAAGTGACATTTATTTACAATCACCCGGAGGATGTAAGTTTGCAATCTGTGGCAGCTGCCTTCACCCGGGACAATTGACGTTGCGGCACCCAAGATTTACGGAATGGGCCTACCGGTTGCGATTGCGTTTCACGGTGCTCCATTTTGTGCCACCGATTTAAGAGCGTGGAAAAGCAGAATGCAGATTTCGTCAAATTTCGTAAGTAGCTCACAGATAATTTCCCAGCCTTCGGCAGCCATCATAAATCAGTCAATTCGTTTAATATCTGCAATTGCCGATCTGGAATGACTCACGATGACAACCGATATCATTAAATTGTATCCGCGGGAGACAATTTAATTCAATTTTTCCTGAGGTTTCTCGCGGAACCATTATCGGTGTTAATATCTCTTCATTCCAACTGGAAACATTTTTACCCCTGTTGCAACGGCCAATCGTTCCCGCCTTGCCATCGTCATCATCATCATCAACAGGCAGCAATGGTTGTCCGGAAAAGCTTGAGCTGCTCCCGGGGCTTTCTTGCCATTATTTGTTTTAATTTAATAACTCACTAAAGTGAACGAGATCATTATCGTTAATCGAGTTAATCAAATCGCGCAAGGCGCACATTCTTCGAGCGGCGATCATCGGCCATGGTCAAAAGAAAAAGAAAAGGCAGCAGCAAAAGCCAACACCAGCAAAAATGTATACACAAAATGTCGAACCGTGGAAAGCGCCTCGGCACGAAGCTAGTTGGACAGAGAGAGAGAGGTTCCGGATAAAAGGGGCTAAATTGAATTTAATTTGAAACATTACTCAAATTGCACCTCCATTCCATTCCATTCCAGTGAGTATATTGGTTCCCATATTATTCCCAAGTGCCTCGGCGATAGGCTGCCTGCACAAAAGCTGCAAACGCGCGCAAGAGATAATCCGCAAATGGTCAATGGATAAATTGATTAAATCTTCAGGTGCTATTCGGACAGCTTAAGCGCGTGGGTTAGAAGGGAAAATGGACAGGGCGGGCCATCGGAAAAGAGGAGGAAGCGGTAAAATCGTAACCATTCCCATGCGCACACCATATTTTGCCACTCGAGCTTGGAAGGAATTCTTGTGGGATCTCCTAGCTACTAGCACCTAAACAGCAGCACACAGGTGTGTCAGTTACTGCTTCGAGATTCAATCTAGAGAACTGTCTTTGATTAAATCAATCAACCGGACTAATTTCGAATAATCTGTGAAGTTGAAAGTGCTGCAGAAGTAAGCATGACTGATAGTCTACTGGTAATTAAAATTATGATATCGTATTGAACGAGTTTTCTGTAGAAAAATTTACCGCAAATTAATCGAAATTAGGAAAAATAATAAATACACTGAAATTAAGGTTTCGTACGTTTATGGGAATCCTAGCTGTTGTTGTATTGTCCAAGCAGGCTTCCTTCATTGAAATTTGACGAAGAACTGTAACAGCATCTGTTCTTGTTCCTTCTATCGATCATTATGTTTAAGGACATTGAAGTACTTTCACGCGTTTGTGGTCCGAAGTGAGAAAATGTAACCTTCAATGCACTTTTCTTTTTAAGCACACATTATGCGAAAGGTTTGTCAAAATTATACTCTAAAAAAAGATTCTTCGTAGTACCTTCATCAAATTCATCATGAATTACGATGAAACAGGTTCAATTATGACGGTCGCCACATAGAGAGTAAAGTTAACGTATATGCTTTCAACTTACTAATATTGGTCTATTGGTTGCACTGATGTTGGTCTTTGTGGTCTCACCAGCTATGAGACACCGAAAGAGTTTCTCCCTATAATGCATGATAAAGGGTGATACGGTCAAAATTTGGTCAATATCAACTTGACGTATTTCTTTCAATTTTGCATTCAAAAAGCCTGAACACCCCCTATTTTGAAGGTGTGGGTGTGTAGAATTTTGCTCCTATTTTGATTTTGGAATTCACTCTTCAGTTGTCAAAATGCCGTCCAAGGAAGAAGAGCAGCGTATCAAAATTTTGCTCGCGCATCGCGAAAATCCGAGCTACTCGCAGGCAAAGCTGGCAAAATCGCTAAAAGTTGCCAAATCAACCGTTACAAATGTTATTAAAGTGTTTGGGGAACGTTTATCGACAGCCAGGAAGTCTGCATCGGGGGGGAAATCGAAAACCGGAAGCCGCTGAGACGACAAAGAGAGTTGCCGGTAGTTTCAAGCGAAACCCTAACCTCTCTCTCCGAGATGCCGCAAATAAGCTGGGTGTATCGTCTACAACCTTGCATCGAGCCAAAAAACGAGCCGGACTATCGACTTACAAGACGGTAGTGACTCCAAATCACGATGATAAACAAAATACGACGGCCAAAGCGCGATCCCGGAGGCTGTACACGACAATGCAGTGCAGACGAAGTTTGACTGCGTGGTAATGGACGACGAAACCTACGTCAAAGCCGACTACAAGCAGCTTCCGGGACAGGAGTTTTATACGGCAAAAGGAAGGGGAAAGGTAGCAGATATTTTCAAGCACATGAAACTGTCAAAGTTCGCGAAGAAATGTCTGGTTTGGCAAGCCATCTGTAACTGTGCTTGAAAAGCAGCATTTTCATAGCTTCCCGGACTGTCAACCAAGAAAATTACGTGAAAGAGTGTTTGAATAAACGTCTGCTGCCTTTCCTGCAGAAACACGGTTGTTCCGTACTGTTTTGGCCGGATTTGGCATCTTGCCATTACGGTAAAAAGGCCATGGAGTGGTACGCCGCCAACAACGTGCAGGTGGTTCCCAAGGACAAGAACCCTCCCAACACGCCAGAGCTCCGCCCAACTAAGAAATACTGGGCTATTGTTAGGCGGAACCTAAAGAAGACCAAAAAAACTGCTAAGGACGAGCAGCAGTTCAAGGCAAACTGGCTTTCTGCGGCGAAGAAGGTGGACATGGAAGCCTAACTGAATATTTTTCCTGAATTTTATACTAATTAAACTTGAAAAAGAAATTTAATTTGATTTTTTAAATAAACGATTTTACCGATTTACACGCGTTTACCCTTTACCAAATTTTGACCGTATCACCCTTTATTTTTAAAATAGGTATATGACAATTAAAGATGAGATGATATAATACCATCATAAATCGAATATCAAAACTGAATGAAAAGGTTTGAAGTCAACAGGGATGGGATTATGTCAGAGTCATGAACTAAATTTTGCGACCAAGGAGTCGATTTATTTTTCGTCTGTCACCAATTTAAAAACCTATCGCGATGAAAACAGACACGAAATGATTGCTTGGTTTCTGAAGGAAATTCGAAATACAGATATCATTCACGTATATACCTTTCAATCATGTAGACCAGGGGTGAGCAACCTTTTGAACCAACGGGCCAATTTAAATTTGAAATCTTGTCGGCGGGCCGCACTTAAAATAACTTTTTTTTTTAATAATTAGCAGAACTTCACGTCAGTTTTTATAACTACAAAGTTTTGGCGAAGACAAATCTGAATAAGATAAACCGAATTCACGAGTTTAAAAACAGAAATTCAGCACGACTTTTTAAATACCCGATATTGAAAAGGTACATCACTAAATCGTTGTCATTTTTACTATCTCTAAATTTTTCAATAGTCAATCACCGTCTTCTTAGCGTTGGACGTCGAATTGCTAGTTGACTTTCTGTGTTTTGTTGTTCCTTAATTAAAACTTGTCCTCGAAGCCTAGATTTTTTTCCAACGCACGATAAGAACCTCGTTTTATAAATCGAAGTTCTGTATTGGATCATTGCATTGCGATGTTGAGTAAGGTTGTAAAGAAATCACAGGAAAATTTTCAATTTCACATATTTTTAAGCAACTATTTTCAAAACTACATGCTTAATTCTAGAATTTTTATCCAGATTTTCATAATGTTTAATCTTATTTAGATATCATTGGGATAGGATTTCAAAAGCTCTATCATGAGTAAAACAACTCAATTTATCGATGTTTGTTATAAATTTTCTATCAATTTCTGAAAAAAAACATCACAGATTATCGTCAAATAACTTTTGGCTCAAATCACAGAATTTCCGATATCTATGGTTTTTATCAAGAAAAAATAATTTTTGTCGGTAACTTCAATGCCGGCTGATTCATGTTAATACAAAATCTAAAACCGTTCACATAGGTTTTATAACTCTCTCGTTTTTTCGTCAATGTTCAAAAATAAATAATATTTCACAAAATTTTGGTTTGAATTTTTTGCCAGTATTTGAATGCTAACAGAACAAGTTTTTTTTACTGAATTAGATAGAAAATTATCTGCTGAGCATATTTTTCATCATTCAACTTTATTTTTGCTTGAGACGAAAATAATGACTTCACTAACGGACTGTGAAATTCCTTTGATCATGTGTAGCTTTAGCTGCTTTTCCTCGCTTTGGTGGATTTTGCTTTTCAAGGTGGTAGGAGTTAAATTATTAAGAAAAATGTATCCTGAATTGAAAAAACCTTAAATTAGGTTATGCTAATAACAAATATTGCATTTATGCTTTGAACAGAACATAATAAATGCTTAAAAGCCAGAAAAAGTTAACAATATCAATGATTGTGGGGCAAATGCAGATAAGAGCATATTTTGAAAAAGTCATTCAAATTTTCCTAACAATCCATTGTTGAAAAGGCATAAAATTTTTTAAAAAGC
Organism: Uranotaenia lowii; assembly: GCF_029784155.1. Taxonomy (NCBI): domain Eukaryota; kingdom Metazoa; phylum Arthropoda; class Insecta; order Diptera; family Culicidae; genus Uranotaenia; species Uranotaenia lowii. The sequence continues at coordinate 253,083,500 of NC_073693.1, forward strand.
CTCGCGGGCCGCACGAAAGGGCCTCGCGGGCCACATGCGGCCCGCGGGCCGCGGTTTGCTCACCCCTGATGTAGACTGTTGAACATATCACCACATGGTGATCAGTCATCTAAGCCTGCTTTCGCGACCAATACAAAAAAATCAGTCATGACTGGTTTTGGTAGACGTGTCATGAGAACCATCACCAAGGCAATTCTACAATCGTTTATTTTCCACACAATCGGTCATTCGTTTTCGATCTCCACTTGAAGAAGATGGAAAAATTAGTTGAAGAATAGCCTCCAAAACCCTTATATGCAAATACGCCTGGAGGATTGTGGGGCCCCGGATGGTGTCGCAGTCGGTTCATTCGAGTAGGGAATCATCGCCGGAGAGTTCCGTTCATTGCGATTATTATTCAGGAAGGGGAAATCGTTGGTGACGCAGCACAACGGCGAACTAATTCAAAATTTCAGAAAGTTGCAAATATTTCGTTGCAATTCCAGATGTCCAATCGGAGAACGAAACCCGTGAGGAGAGTATTTTTTTAATTGTAGGTACTTTGTTGTTGAATTTTAAATTCAAGAAAAGTTCTACATTTTAGCGCACTTGGTGTTACGTTAAAAAAAAAATCTGACCCTAATCTCAAAGAACCACGGAACTACTAATCTGCATGCCGCCAATCCTAATAACTATAACAATCTAGTGTTGTGGTGATCTTTATAGCTGGGTGTTACCGCAGCTTTGAACGGTCCCTCTGATCGTTGACAAGCCCCTCGATCTTCTGCCAGAAATGACAGCGGATGACAGAAGTCGTCAGTGACGGAAAACGAGATTGATAGGTCAATTGGAAAACAGCAAGTCATCGGATTGGCAGAGTGAATAGTACGAGCGCAAGATATCGAATAATTTATTGAATTTCCTATCAATTTATTATAAAATACACTTAGTTTACTTACTTTATTTGAAAATGTGTTACAGTTTATTGAAAACAAAATTTGTGATCTTCAAGTTAGTTGGGATTAGCCTTAAAGTGAGGTTACTGAATGTAAGTCAGCCAAATTATGATATGAACAACATTTCTCTAATAAATTTTGTATACAGCTTTAGCTTTATCACGTCATACGAATGTGGTTTCGCTCGAGAGACCTCCGAAAATACCCAACATACTAAAGATTCATCGGCGATGTCACAGAACGGCGGACATAGTTGCGCGGCGGAATGCAATCTACCAGACAACACTCGCATGGTTGCCTGCGATAAATGCGGCCTTTGGTGGCACTTCGAGTGTGTGAACGTCGGGGACAGTATTAATGAAAAGGACTTTCTTTGTCCCAAATGCACGTCGGAAGCCGGTCCTAGAAATTCCTCAGTTGCCGGGTCTATTTCCTCCACCAGTTCCTCGCAGCAACGTGCGCTTCTCAAGTTGAAGAAGCTGGAAGAAATGAAAGCCATACAGGAGCAACAATTGGCCATCGAAAAGCGTGAGCAAGATCAACGGTTTGAGCTTGAGAAGCTCCAACAAACTACAGCCATGGATAGGAAAAAACTGGAGCTGGAAAAGAAATTTCTAGACGCGAAATATCGCGTGCTGGAAAAAGCAGCAGCAGACGACGACGATGACAGGAGGAGCCGTAAGTCGGCTCATAGTTCCAACAGCGAAGTTTTACGCTGGAAGGTGGATCGACTTTTGGCGAGCACAGCAGTCACGACGATTGCTTCATCGCTCCCAGAAACAGCATCCGCTCCGACTGCGACTGCGACAGCGACCATTAACGTTGGTTCGGTCCGAACCTCCATCATACCGGCGCAAACAGCTTCCGAATTTCTGAAGCAACCTGCGTCAAATGCTCCTGTGCTGCAACAAGGTACCCATCTAAATAATCCAGGTACTGTAAATATAAGCCACCCCACGAATTTTATTAGATTGCCACCTAATGTTTATGCCACCGCGTCAAACATCATATCGAATAACGTTTACACCGATGTGACGAACGTTAGGCCAAATAGTTTTCCGATAAATACAAATGTTTGCTCTTCTATTCGCGAACCGGTACTGTCAACCGGTACTATTCCGAAAAGTAGTACTATTCCGATAGCTTCGCAGCTGCATCCAGTAGCTCACGCGCCAAATGTGGGGCAACCGTTTTTGCCCAATAATTTCATATCGAATCCTGGATTTATGTTGGCTGATGCCCCATGCAGTGCTCCAAGTGCCAGTGCGGAAATTTATCCGCCAATTTATCCTACCTCGGCAGGTTGCAACCCGATAGTTTACCCGCAACCTCACTTGCATTCCGGTGTCGAGGATGTCCACATGTTGCCACGTCCTGTCGTGCCAAACCGAGGATTTCTGCCGAATGTTCTTGCTGTTCCAGTTCCAAATTCTTCGTCGCACTCAGGGCCACACGAATTTCCGGCGTTCCTCCCTTCGGAGACGTATACCACGCGGAAGGAGGTACCAGCTGCTGCGGGGTTTGGTGCTGCGAATGACCCCTGTGGATTTGCTCAAGTAAGCGGATTCAAAGGGCCTAACACTCAACAGTTGGCGGCTCGCCAATTTCTGCCGCGTGACCTACCAACATTTACGGGCGATCCGGAGGATTGGCCCTTGTTTTCGAGTATGTATTACAACTCCAGCCAATCTTGCGGATTATCAGATACGGAAAATCTGATGCGATTGCAGCGGTGTTTAAAAGGACAGGCGCTCGAGGCAGTTCGTAGCAAACTTTTGCTTCCGAATTGCGTTCCGGATGTGATGCTGACTTTGAAGACCCTGTTTGGAAGGCCAGAGATGCTGATTCATGCACTTTTGAAAAAGGCAAAGGAAACCCCTGGTCCGAAACCGGAGAAGCTCGAATCCCTCATCGCCTTTGGGACCGCGGTCAGAAACTTGACGGATCATTTAGAAGCGGGTGGTCAAGTTGCGCATCTCAACAATCCGAATCTTCTCTTCGAGTTAGTTCAAAAATTACCTGCGGACAGACAAATTCAGTGGGTCATGTACAAGGGCCAAATCGGTGATCCGAATCTCCGTACGTTCGCACAATTCTTATCGATCCTGGTGGAAGCGGCTTCTGAGGTGACGCCTTTTGTCAGTAATAAACCAGATTCTCGACAGCGTAAGACCGACGGATCGGGAGCTCGAGGTTATATCCATGCGCATGATGCGCAAGTTTCTCCGCTGCCTCATACGGGCCATGCGTCGACGATAGAAAGCGGCAATAAAAATAAGGTTTGCAAGATACAGTTGCGTTCAAAAAAGAATGAAATCGCGTGAAGCTGCGCACCCACTTCCAACTTTGACAAGCTGACATTTCTCTCTCGATTGATATTTTTTCATGAAAATTTCACACAATCTAGTTAAACTATCCAACAAACACTTTACAAAATTTGTAGTCTTTACAATGACGGAAAACAAAGATACAGCTATTCCCGTAAAAAGGGAAATTTGGAGTTTCTTCACTAAACTTGCTGTATCTTTGACAATTTTCATTGAAATTCATTGAAATTTGGTCCAAAGATGTAAAAATGTTTGATCTAATACCAGGCCAAGTTTCGTTAAAATCGATGAACGTGATCAAAAATGGTGCCGGGTTGAAAATGAGGTTCATTATGGCCCAGCAGACGATTTTATTCTTTTTTGGACGGATGTTTATATGGAAAACATCGTAATCCATGTATTCTTGGTATTTTCTTTCACAAAACCAAAATTTATCACCTAGAATGATGTAAATTGCTGAAAACTTCATTCGTACTTTGTTTTGAAAGAGAAAGTGTTTCAACAGAGTTCAAAATAAGAAGAACAGAGTTTCAGAAATGACCTGCTAATTATATCGATAAACAAATTTGATCCACAATTGAAGCGAATATTCTATTCGCTCTTGTGTTTCAATACCAGTTCTGTTGGAACAATTTCTGTTTCTAAACAAAGCAAGAATTAAGTTCCTATCAATTTACAACATTCATTGTGATAAATTTTGGTTTTGTGAAAGAAAATACCAAGAATACATGGATAACGTTGTTTTCCATATAAACATCCGTCCAAAAAAGAATGAAATCGTTTGCTGAGCGATAATGAACCTCATTTTCAACCCGGCACCATTTTTGATCACGTTCATCGATTTTAACGAAACTTGGCTTGGTATTAGATCAAACATTTTTACATCTTTGGACCAAATTTCAATGAATTTCAATGAAAATTGTCAAAGATACAGCAAATTTAGTGAAGCAACTTCAAATTTCCCTTTTTTACGGGAATAGCTGTATCTTTGTTTTACGTCATTGTAAAGACTTCAAATTTTGTGGAGTGTTTGTTGGATAGTTGAACTAGATTGTGTGGAATTTTTATGAAAAAATATCAATCGAGAGAGAAATGGCAGCTTGTCAAAGTTGGAAGTGGGTGCGCAGCTTCACGCGATTTCATTCTTTTTTGAACGCAACTGTATGTCGTAAAATGGATCACCGGGTCAAGGACTGTATCGAATTCAGGAACAAAAGCCTCGAGGAGCGATGGACACTAGTTCATGAACTCTCTTTGTGTCGAACTTGTTTATTCCAACACGGAAGAAGACGGTGTCAACAAAAAAAGGCTTGCGGGGTACAAGGTTGCCACTACCTACACCATCCATTACTTCACAATCCGAAAGCGAATCCGATTCCAGCGAGTGTCAATAGCCATCGTCACGAAAACCGTTCAACTCTTTTCCGAATCCTGCCGGTGACTTTGCATTTCGAAGGAAGATCCGTGAATGTTTTCGCTTTCTTCGATGACGGGTCATCGATTACACTCGTGGAGAACAGCGTTGCGGAGGATCTGGGGATCAAAGGAAAAGGTGGACTCTTGTGCCTCACGTGGACAGCCGACGTAACACGGAATGAACCTAATTCAAAGTGGGTGTCGTTTGATATCTCCGGAGAGAATTCGTCGCACCGATACCGCTTGAACGATGTAAGAACGGTGGAAAACCTAGCCCTCCCGGAACAATCAATGGAATTTAAAAGATTAGCCGATCAATATCCTCACCTCTCTGGGATTCCGATTAGCGATTACCAAAATGCTGTGCCGAAAATACTTATTGGTAACGATAATGCACGACTGGCAATTCCTCTACGTCGTCGTGAAGGTAGCAGCAATGCTCCCATAGCGACTAAGTCTCGGTTAGGGTGGACCATTCACGGGCCGACATTCGAGTTTGGCAAATCTGTTTCGCAGAGTAGTTTGCACATTTGCCAATGTTCCTCCAAGCTTGAAAGTATGCACGATCTTGTCAAGCAATCGTTCACCGTTGAGAACCTAGGAATCGGTTTTCGGGGAGCTTCTGAATCGGATGAGGATCGACGGGCTCGAAATATACTCGAAGCTACTACTAAACGAATAGGCCAGAGATTTGAAACTGGCTTACTATTTAAATATGATTATTTTGAATTTCCCGACAGCCGTCCCATGGCACTGAAGCGGATGCAGTGTTTAGAGCGGCGCATGGCTGCCGATTCGGTTATTGGAAACAGTGTGCGTAAGCAGATATCAGAGTATTTAGAGAAGGGGTACCCTGCCCCTACTCGCATAACAGTCCCATATTGTTAGCGTTTCCTATCCATATGGGACTGTTATGCGAGTAGGGGCAGTACCTTCGAAAGGCAACTGAAACCGACTTGAAAGAATCCGATCCTCGCCGGGTTTGGTATTTACCTCTTGGAGTCGCCCTAAATCCCAAGAAACCAGGAAAAATACGAATCTTCTGCGACGCGGCTGCGAAAGTCGATGGAGTGAGCCTCAATAGTGTTTTGATAAAAGGCCCTGATCTTTTATTATCCCTTCCAAAGGTGCTGTGTGGATTTCGTGAGAAGAAAGTGGCTGTCTGCGCGGACATAAGAGAAATGTTCCACCGAGTCCTGATACGTGACGCCGATGTTCAGGCCCAACGAATACTGTGGAGAGATGATCCAGAACTAGAGCCTACAGTTTTTCTTATGCAAGTTGCCACTTTTGGAGCCACCTGTTCACCCTGTTCGGCGCAATATGTGAAGAACCAAAACGCAAAGGAATTCGAACTACAATATCCGGCCGCCGCTAATTCGATTATCCACCACCACTATATGGACGACTACCTAGAGAGTTTCAATACCGAAGAGGAAGCTGCGCAGAGGGCTCGCGAAATAAAGTATGTCCACGCACAGGCTGGTTTCGAAATCCATTCGTGGTCGTCGAATTCCGAACGGGTTTTGAACGTCGTTGGAGAAGCAGATCCGTCAGCGGTCAAAAGGTTCGATTCGAGTGTGGAGTGTGAAACAGAACGTATCCTGGGAATGTTGTGGCTGCGACAAGAAGATTCATTCACATTTTCTTCTAATTTCGGGAGTATTCCTGACTGGCCGACGAAGAGGGAGGTGTTACGCACCGTCATGAGCCTTTACGATCCTTTGGGCCTCCTTTCACACTTCACGATTCACGGGAAGATCCTGATACAGGATATTTGGCGAAGCGGCATTTCGTGGGATCAATCGATTCCGGAATTTCTTCAAGTACGCTGGAAACGATGGGTGTCGTTGTTTTCGGAGCTGGATAAAATACGAATCCCTCGTTGTTATTTTCCGGAATGCATCTCAACAGAACTCGACGATCTCCAACTCCATATGTTTGTAGACGCGAGCGAAGCTGCCTACGGATGTGCCGCATATCTGAGAGCTACCGTCGGAGGAGGTGTCCGTTGCGTCCTAGTTTCAGCGAAAACCAAAGTGGCGCCATTGAAAACCCTATCGATACCGCGTCTCGAACTACAAGCTGCGCTTATAGGAAGTCGTCTCCTCGAAAATGTTAACACTATGCATTCCTACAAAGTTCGTCAACGTTTCATTTGGAGCGATTCTAAAACTGTTATGTCCTGGATAAATTCAGATCAACGCAAGTTCAACCAGTTTGTTGCGTGCCGGGTCGGAGAGATTTTGGAAAGAACCGATGTGAGCGAATGGAGATGGATCCCGACTAAATTGAACGTGGCCGACGATATGACTAAGTGGGCATCCCCTCCGGATTTTTCCTCTTCCGGTAGATGGTTTCTGGGTCCGAGTTTTTTGTACGAAGATGAGGAAACGTGGCCTGGGCAGAACTCAATGGTGGAAGAAACGATCGAGGAGTGCCGTAATCGGAATGTGGAGAGGGTCACTGTACACGCTGCATATGAGCCGGCGCCGATGATCGATTGGAGAAACTTCTCTCAGTGGAACCGACTAGTCCGAGCAGCGAGTTATGTGTATCGTTATTTGTGGAATTTACGACGGAAGGCGAAGGAGGAACCGCTTAAGCTGGGGATACTCGACCAAGAAGAAATTGAGGCCGGGGAGATGTTTGTCTACCGTTGTATCCAGAAAGAGTCGTTTGCCGAAGAATTCGCCCTCATAGAACGAGCCCGATCCCGATCGCCTAACGGAAAGAGTCGGGGTCTCAAACCCACCAGCAAACTATCGCAGCTATCTCCGTTTATTGATGATCGCGGCGTTCTACGGATGGAGTCCAGAATAAGTGTGGCCGCCTTCGTATACTATGATACCAGAAACCCGATAATATTGCCACCTGAAAGCCGAGCAACTCAACTTTTAGTGCATGAGATGCACAAGAAATATCTGCATCAAAATCACGAGACGGTCGTCAACGAGATCCGGCAGAAGTTCCACGTGTCACGCCTGAAGTCGCTGGTTCGTCGAGCATCAAAGGATTGTCTTCACTGCCGGGTGTATAAAGCTGTCCCAAGAGTTCCGCGAATGGCGCCTTTGCCTGCGGCCCGCCTAGGGGCTTTCTTTCGACCTTTTTCCTTCGTGGGGCTTGATTACTTTGGTCCGATGTCGGTGCGAGTTGGACGTTCTACTGTCAAGCGCTGGGTGGCCCTATTCACCTGTTTAACCATTAGAGCGGTGCATTTGGAGGTGGTCCATTCACTTACGACGATGTCCTGTAAGATGGCTGTGCGGCGTTTCGTTGGTAGGAGGAGCTCTCCGGTAGAGATCTACTCTGACAATGGGACCAACTTCTGTGGAGCGCGGAACGAGCTGATGAAGGAGATGGACGAGATCAACCACCACTTAGCCAACTCATTCACGAATTCCAAAACTAAATGGCGATTAAATCCTCCATCGGCGCCCCACATGGGAGGTGCGTGGGAGCGGCTCGTCAGATCCGTTAAAGTTGCCTTTTATGCGATGAGCACTTCCAAGACTCCCAATGAAGAGACATTTGCTACATTAATCGTCGAAGCGGAAGCCATCGTCAACTCAAGACCTTTGACCTTCGTTTCGCTAGAAAGTGATTCTCAAGAAGCGCTCACGCCCAACCACTTCATGTTGCTGAGTTCGAGCGGAACGGTTCAGCCACCGAAAGAAACTCTGGATTCAAAGTTAGCTACGAGAGACGACTGGAATTTAAATCGCCACCTTGCTGACATGTTTTGGCATCGTTGGGTGAAGGAGTACCTGCCGATAATAGCCCGACGCACCAAGTGGTTCGACGAGACGAAGCCGTTGGAATGCGGAGATCTGGTAGTAGTAGTCGATGAAAATGTTCGAAATGGTTGGCTGAGAGGACGTGTGGTAGAAGTTCGAGCGGGTCCCGATGGACGAGCGCGTCATGCTGTAATTCAAACGTCGACCGGAACTATTACGAGGCCTGTTTCAAAAATAGCGGTATTGGATCTATGTCTGCGTAAGTCTTCGATGGATACCTTGCCTTACGGGAGGGGGGATGTTACCGCAGCTTTGAACGGTCCCTCTGATCGTTGACAAGCCCCTCGATCTTCTGCCAGAAATGACAGCGGATGACAGAAGTCGTCAGTGACGGAAAACGAGATTGATAGGTCAATTGGAAAACAGCAAGTCATCGGATTGGCAGAGTGAATAGTACGAGCGCAAGATATCGAATAATTTATTGAATTTCCTATCAATTTATTATAAAATACACTTAGTTTACTTACTTTATTTGAAAATGTGTTACAGTTTATTGAAAACAAAATTTGTGATCTTCAAGTTAGTTGGGATTAGCCTTAAAGTGAGGTTACTGAATGTAAGTCAGCCAAATTATGATATGAACAACATTTCTCTAATAAATTTTGTATACAGCTTTAGCTTTATCACGTCATACGAATGTGGTTTCGCTCGAGAAACCTCTGAAAATACCCAACACTGGGAAATCAAGAATTCAGAAGCCACGAACCTTTCGATTAAGGTGATATTTAAAAGAAAATCTTAATTGAGTCAACGTTAACGTTAGTATGACTATAGAACATATTACTGTTATCAACGGACTTTAGTCACTTGACTTGTTTTACCTCACGCGCCAGGCAGAAAAATGATCAAGATGTAGGTATCACAATATAAAGCAGAATAAATAGCACGAGCCCTTCAACCCATTATTGTGTTTCACATCAATCTTGAAAAATAAAAATTTGAATAAATTATCAGAATTGCTTAATTTTTAACATTTATTGTAAGAAGAATGTAAGCCTACCAATTATAAACTATAGATCAGGTTAAGTAGTGTTGCATTCATTCAAAGTAAGTCATATCCATTATCTTTGAAATTGTGAAGAAAAACTTATTCATTTTGTTAATTCACTGGATTTATTAGTCCGATAAAGGGAAACAAAGTGTCTGTGATCGTTCTTCTAAACAAAGAAAACAGTTTAAACAAATCTAGTTTATAAAAAACCTTTCAAAAACCTTCGGCATGAATAGCCTTTGTGTATTGACGGCCATGTAAATTGTGAATAAATAAATAAATAAAAATGCAAGATACTAAAAAAAAACTACTCGAAAAATAAAGATACGAAAATGTCTTGAAATTAAATAGCTATGGCCTATCACTCATTCACTGCCTGCTTTTCTCACATGCGAAAGTTATTCTTCTCGCGTGATTTAGTTATCTTTCGTCTGTCATGACCATTCGATATATCAGTCATGACATGCTCGAAGACATATTTTGGGAAAATATGATGGTGACTACGTTAAAAATTTCTCATTCATAAGACATGAATTAAAAATTTCAAGCCTGGAAGTCAAGGTATGCTGAAATATTATTTTCGATATGAGGCCCTTGTCATGGCCGTAGGAAAGGGGGGGGGGGGGGGGGGGGCTTGGGATTAAAACCCACCATAAGTTTAAAAAATTCCCAAGCGAAATATTTTTCGCTAAACTTAAAATTTTAAATTCTGAATCAAATTTTGATGGAAAGCTAAATTCAGTCAATAGTAACAACCTTGGTTAGCTTAGCTTAGCTTTATTGATTACTCATATCCACCTTAAATCATTGAACTCGAAATGCTTCATGTACAGGTTTTTATTTATTCAAATAGATTCTAGAAGAACATCGTTATTTAAAATGGTTTCAAACTATACAATTCGAATTCCATGATCGCTGGCGTGGCTAAGCAGAACAAGTTCCACGTCGCCAATGGTTGCTACTCCGTGATTAATCGAGGTCATAAATTTTGCACAAAGTCCAAAAGAATGGTGTTTGGGATTAGCAGGCGTTCTCATTGTACAAAACTGATGCTCTCCCTTTTTTTATATGATTTATATGATTAATAACGGCGCCGGCCACGTCCTAGTAGTCTATGGGGAAAAGGGAAGGATTGTTAGTAAGATACTCTTTAAGTTCAACTAGCAACCTCTCGCTCTTGCATATTCCAAAAAATTTTTTTTGAAATAGTCAGAACCAAAGACAAGCTATTTTCACCAACTATGGAAACAGTCTATACGTCAAATATCCAAGGAAGGAATTGTGTTAGTTTGTGAAAGGTAGAGATCAAGATCCATTTTGGTAAATGGTGCGATCATGATTTTCCTACATCTCCTATGCTCCTAGACATTTCCTAAGAAAATTCCTTTACCTATGAGGCATTTCATAAATATCCAATAAAAATGGATCGAGTGGAACATTGAAGGCAAATTAATACCATTCAAATTCTTCCCTTGATAAACTAGCTCTTTTCCCTAGCCGTGATCCCTGTTGAAGCAAAGAGTTTGCAAACGGGGCTTAAATATTTGAAGACGGAATGTTATTTAAAATAAAAATGAAATATATTATAATATTTAAACAAAATTTTTCCAAATTGTTTTTCTACGATTATAGCCTTTTTGAAAACTCTTTGATTTTTTTCTCTCCTATGCGTCACATTAAAAAAATCTTTAGAGCTTTATTGCTTAAAGAGCACAAAGTAATGTTTTGAATAATCAATACTTTTAAATACCTTTTCGAATTTTTCTACCACTTCGAGTAAATATATTCAGCTTTTGAATTAATTTTAAAATTTGAACAGTCAAACTCAAAGTAATTTAAATTTCTTCTGCTTTAACTATAGCTTTGAAAATAATAAATTCTAGAATTTTCAGAAAGTTATATAGATAACGTTGCAACTATTTCTGACACTTCTGCAGAAAGTCTTCGAGCATCTTAAGAATTTTAATTAATTAAGTAGTTTGCCGAAGACTGCAAAACGATTGGATTTATGATTTAAGAAATGTCGAAGATTTAATTGGGTCAAAATTTCTTAAAAATTTATTCGAAATTTCCGTATTTTGCAAAATTGCACAAAATAAACAATAAGAAAACTTCTATAATTTTTCTCTCAGAGATCAAAATTTCTCGCGATCTTGGGGAAAGTTGAATATTGAATTAAAACCTTTAATTTCCGAATCTTTGAAATCTTTTACAGTTTACGAAACAAGTGCACTTGTTGATTGAATGAATTTTTATCAATTTTCCGAAGTAAATTTGAAAGAGCTGCTTCAAAAAACTTATTGCAAATTAGTCTTTATTCAGTTCTTAAGTTCTTTGCACCACGGAAAAATGTAAAATTTGTTGCCTTGTGTTATCGATTTTCTTCACATAATATGAAGTTAGTAAATCATCATATGAAGTAAGTAAAAGCTAAAAACATTCGCTTGGAATATTTTGCAATTTCATTGTATCATTCTCTATCAACGATAACTAGTAATTTTAATTCAAAATTGTTTAAGTTTTTCACGATTTTTATCAATACAGACCCCGTTCGTTTTTGGCAACATTCGATTTTGGCAACATCCGATTTTGGCACATGTGGCAAAATCGAACGGTTTTTAGAAGCGACATTACCTTTTTGTTTTCTCTATAACAGGACCAACATAATTTGGACAAATACCAAAAAAACGTTTTTACGTTCAGAAATGGTGATAGAATACAACAACAAAAACAAAAGTTTTCAAAAAATTTATACTCAACTAAGTACTCAAAAATTACAAAAATATGAAAAATTAAAAAAAAAATCAAAAATAAATACAAACAAAAGACTAAAAATGACAAAATCAACTTAAAAATTATGAAGAATGGCAAAAACAACAAAAATGACAAAAAAAAACTAAGATTATGAACAAAACAAAAATAGGACAAAATGCATCAAAAACATAAGAAAAAAACTTTAAAAATGTTAAAAAATTATCGGGAATTGACTTGAAATAACATTTATGATAATAAAAAGAGTTATTTTGTTAAAATTGGAGAAAAAAAATTCAGAATAAAGACCGTTCGATTTTGGCAACATTCGATTTTGGCAACACAAAATGTTCGGGCATGTTGCCAAAAACGAACGGGGTCTGTATAACATGACCGTTTAAGAACTGTGAACTGTGTTTTATAAATTTCCAGACTAAAAATTTAAATGAGGATTGAATAAGGATTGATCTATGATAGCTTTTGTTCCTCAAAATTGTTTTTAAAAAAGGCAATACTGAAAAAGGGGTTTCCAAAAAGGGAAATAAATTTGCACTCCAAATGGCAATGATATACCGAGAAAAAATGCGATGAAAAGTTAACCTTTTTTAATATGCAATTTTATAAAGATGTTGAAACTGTTAACTTTATTGTTATGAGGCTGAAAACTATTGAAATCCGGCAGAATATTGATTAAGTTCAAACTTCGATATGTAAAAATATGGTGAGTTTATCTCTCTAATGGTTTATTAAAAAATTAAAGCTGACCCATCATTGTGTCGAACACCATATAACTGTTCGATTAAAGATACAAATTAACAGTTTCTTTGAATTTACAGTTAAAATTGATACATTTAATAAAATAGAATACTTAGCTTGGATATTTTCCACTGTGGAATCAAGGATCCTCTACTGGAATCAGCAATCAGACCAAATTTTTCTTAGAGTTGAAAGAATCCGGACCCTATTTCTCCAATATTGATCATTCACTTGATACACGTCACTTGATTTTTCAATATTTCATCTTCCTTCCTCTTTTTGATATGTCCATTAACTCGAAGCGCCAGATTCAGCCATTTAGGCTATTTTGGCTATGCAACTGTGGAACTCATGGAGTTCGTTTACCAACAAACCTCAGAAAAGCTGGGAAATTAAATTTATGTTTGTAAACAAACTCATTGAGAGCCCTGCTCACTTCTCGCCTACTTACTGTGAAAGTCGGAGAACATCGTGTTTCAGAAAGCCTTGGTTGTCACTGGCAATAAACTTTAAGCTTGAAAGATTGCTTGGATTGTGTGCAAATTTTTCACTTTTCTTTCAAAATTTATCTACTATTTAAGTTGAAACCTTATAATCATGCTTGTCCAACACCTCGCAAACAGAACAGAGCAGAGAACGAATTAAACTTTTATCATTTCGGTTTCCGAGTGCACTGCTCAGCCGATCAACGTTCACTTATCTTTTTGCCGAGTGCGCCCGATTGCGGTTGCTCTGACGGTCGGGTGGACGTCGCTCGCTCTAAAGAAAAGAGAAGGAGCTGGCAAGAAAATTGTGCTCTAGCGACGCTGCTGTGCCGCTCAGTGTATCAAGCCAGAAAGATTTCAATGCAGGAATGTTTTCTTCAAAAAAGCCGTTATGCAGTGCGGAACAGTGCATCAGTTGAAGAGGTCCAATGTAGGTTTATGTATGAACTATTTTTGTACGTAGCCGGGCCGGGCACTTCCTGGCAAATTATTTGAAAAACATGGTGAAAACCGGGCAAATAATCTGAAATTCTCCATTCCATAAACCGAGCAATATCCGGCCAAATCTGAGGAAATTCCAGACATTCATCTAGTAAAGAAAAACGACTTACATTTTTTTTTGTCGCAACACATCAGCAGTGTCAAATTTATGTTTAAAGCATACGAAGTAAAGTTTTGGTTTGATGTTTGATGAAAAAAACTTTCACAAATCCAATTTTTGACAAATAATTTTAAACTGAATTCGATTTTCTTGTTTCATTTTACAAATAATGTGGATGAAACTGGGCAAAATCCAAGTAGTTTTTTCACAATATCCGGGCATCCGCAAATTGCTGTTTACTTAGGTTTATGTGCTCTTGATATCGTACGTGGGAAGCATTAATTTACAAAAGCAGCAATTCGAAAAGTAACATTTACTCAAATTATCCAAAAATCTTTGCCTTTTAAACAAACCGTGAACATTACGCAAGAATCTGGGACAAATTTAAGTAATAAAACTTCAAAACTTTCACAAATAGTAAAATTTAGGATTTATCTTCCTTAACCGCTACGCTTTTGATATTTTTCGACCGAAGAAAGCTATCGTAGCTAATCATTTGTCCTGGTGCAGAACATCAATCTAGAGGAACTCGCTTAGGAATGAAAAGATAGGTGTTTTGGACAAAGTTGTTAATTTGCATATTTTGATATAAAATTTAAAGGCGAGAGATTTAAAAATAGCGCGATAATAACAATAACTTTTTGTAGTGCATTTTTCAAGTATTTTTTTTTTTTATTCAACCGTATCTTCTTGGGTTAAGATTGTAGAACTTTGATATGTTAAGCAAAGTTGTGTATTTTGTTGAGATAAATAACTTTGTAGAAGAAACTTAAGCTCTAATATGCTAAACAAGAAAGTTATGATTTATATCTCGCTATTGGTGGACTTCTTTATATTTCATATAAAAATATGCGCTTTATTATACAGAACAATGTTGTCGAAAACACCAGCATTCTATCTTAACTACCTTTGGCGTTATTAATTTAGTTCCGTTAGATTTATGTTCTGCATTGTAAATTCTGACGCACTTCCAAACATCGATCCAGACGCAACCGATGAAGACAAACCGAGTTTTCTGTAAAGCTTCTCTATCGCCCGAGTGCGAACGAATTTATCTGCACCGGGACGCACTTCATCAGTTTGCTTGCTTCTCTTGCCCACACTCGGGTGGACGCTTGGTCGCTCTGGAGGTAACGGAGCATTTTTTAAAGATTCTCCGTTTGGGAGAGCACAGCGAAAAAAATACACGCTCTTACTCTGAACGGGCAAATCTGAGGAGCGATGCCAAGCATGCTTATAATTATGTATCTTGCGTAAAAAAAATATTCAAGCAAATTTTGTCAAACCAAAAAAGATCGAAATTTTAAAATCCTGAAGTATGATTCTGAATCGGCTGATTGTTTCGTTAAATAATCTATTTTTCGAGTGTTTTTTTTCCTTTATTTTAATAGAACAACTTTGAAATTTGCCTGAATATTGGCCGGCTTCTGGAGAAGATTTTGAAACAATATGCCCGGTTTATGCAAGGTTTTAACATAAAATTTGACCGGCAAATCCGGATAATTGCGGAAAAATGTCTTGTTTCTTAATTTTCAGTTTGGATTATCATCAAATCAGAACCTTGATTAATAATCTTGGTTTAAACTAAACTGAATTAAGATAGATTTTTCATATTCAAATCTCGTCATTTCGGAATCCGAAAAGAAAATATTGAAAATTCGAACCATATTTAAGATTTGGACTTGAAATTGTTTATCCTCAATTCATATGCAGAATCGAATAAAAGAAGAGTAGGCCACGCTTGTTTGTGACGGGTGTGTTTTTTTGACTGCGAAATTCTGAGAAAAGAAACTTTAGCAAATTCTGAAAACTGCATTCGGATGAAACGCCAAATTTAGCCAGAGGGATCAAAGAACCTGGTCACTGTTTTCCGGAAAAGGGCGAAAATTGTAGCCGCTGAAGAATTGGAGCAAAAACTTCCTTCTTGATGATGGCTTAAAGGTTCGAAAAGACATCGGAACACGGGACAAAGCTATGTATTTCCATTCTTGTATTGCCGACTACCTAAAATCTTATTACTTTCTGAATGGTTGAGTTTAGTACTTATTGGGGAACATACATTTTCTTCTAGAAATGGGGAACATACAGTGCACAATAAGATCTTTTACATTGTCTTTGGAATCTGGTGCATAAAACATTAATCTCCTGAAATTGTGTACAATAATGTACCCACAGCTCTGTTGAAGCCTATTCTTTTGATCGAGTTTTGTGAGAGATCAGAAATTTCAATGCCACTGATAAACTTTGTTGTATAATAATTTAAAATGATAGTTTAGAAATTCGATTTCATAACAGAAAACTGGAAGAATTATAAGCGTGATATAAATTAATTTAGTTCTTGCTTAACATGTACATCTATTTTTTTTTTTTTTATATGAGTAGAACAAAAAAAAAGGAATATTTTTAGATTATGTTTATAATTTTCTTTTAAATAATGTTTAGAAGGGTTTATGAATTGATATCATGTAATTTTTTTTCAGTTTTTTTTAAATTAAAATTAAAGTTTCATTGAATTCGATCAGATTTGAATTTTTTTTTTTGAACTTTCATTGAAGTTTCATTGAATAAAAAATATCTATTAAATCATGTTCAATCGAAAAAAGTAAACAGTAAGAAATAAAAAAAACTTCAAAATAGTTCTGATTATTTGTTCTACTATATTAAACAACAGACGCATATTAGATAAGGTTTACAACCACAGAGAAAACTTGGATTTTGAAACAAAACAAACTGACTTTGATTCAAAAAAATCATTTTTTTCGATTCAATCTCCTGTTTTCTTTGAATCAATGAATTATGGTTTTGTATGTATGTATGTATGTTGATTATCCACCATGGGTGCACGGATTCACCGCAGTTTCTGCCTAAGTATGTGCTCACATGCATTCTTAGATTATTAAGTTCGGCAAATCTCCAATGCAGCGCGTACACCATACCCGGACCCCATGGCTTCGTTTGAACTGTTATGTGGTGAATGTATTGCGTGTGTTGATGTAGGTATATTTTGGAAGAACGAATCTATCAGGTGGGCTAGTTTACTTACAGGTATTCCGGCATCCGTGTATATACCTGGCCAGCTGGCAACTGATTGAACATTCCAATTATATAGTCAGTTATAGAATGGAACACATCTTACCTGTCGGCCGCTTATAGGATTCGAACCCAAAAGTTTTTCTTGCCGATACCGGGAATCGAACCCAGTACGCCTGGCGTACCAATACCAGACTCGCGCCAGCCTATCCGCTAGACCACATCGGCGCTTTGAATCAATGAATTATGGTTTTGTTTCAAATAAATAGTTTTTGAAAGAAAGAATTAATTTTTAGAATCGAATAATTTTGGACTTTGATTTTAAACAAATTCTTTGATTCAAAAGACATTTGTTCAATTGCATATTTATTTGGAAACAAAGTAAATTTTCTTTCAACCAAAGAAAAATGTATTCAATGCAGAGGAATAATTTCTTAAAATAAAAACTTCAAACTTAGAAGGTTTTTTGCATTGAGTAAGAAGAATTTAAAACGAAAAATCGGTTTGGCTGGTCGTGTGAAAATGTGGATCAGAGTTAGCTTAGTTAGGAGGATTCAGGATAAAGTATGGTAAGTTTATGTTAATTAAAGAATGAATATTGAAGATTTTCAATAAGTGCTTGAAATTTTACAGGACCACGGCCGATAGATGGTTTTCCAAGTCCCTGGATGCCTCAACCGAGGTGACACCGCCCCAATCCAGCGATCAGGTCCACGAAAATTTAAACCGGATGATTCGATTAAAGTGAACCAGTGTGTGACCCAGTGTTTCATTTATTTGTGAATAAAAATAAATTTTAAATTTGAAATTCCTTCTTTTTATTATTTGAATTTCCTAATAGGAATTTCAAAACAACAGAAAATAATGCTTCCAATTGGAATACATAGAAAATGGTTCAATGAATAAATGCTTTTAAATCTAAATTGGCGATGTGGAACTTGTTCTACTTAGCCACGCCTGCGATCATGAGATTTGTGAAATGCATAGCGTGTAATGAAGATTTCATTAAAGTTATTTATTATTAATTGAGCACGGTTTTGAAAAGAGGGAGAAAATACATGCATTATAAATTGAGTTTTGTTGATAAAGCATTTCAAGTTTAACGATGAATGTGTGCAGCCAATCAAGCTAATCTAATTAATAAACAGAATCGAATAATATTAAAGATCAATTAGTCCAGACATGAAAAATCTGAAATAATTTCAACATTCAGAAATTTCGTTAAAATTGACAAGTTCAATTACGATAAATAATTGAAAAAATGTATTTTGAAACCCGTATATTAAGAATCTAGTAAGAGATTCGTGGTTAAGGATTCTAATCAAATTTCGCTTTTTGGTTTTAAATTCATAGCAATTTTCATCTGGAATTTACATTCATATTTCGAATTTAGGATCGAAATGCAAAATTCGGACTCGGAATTTAAAATTTAAAATTCGTATTCAGATTCAGCTGGAATTTAGGTTTTATAATCAAGATTAAAATATTAATATGAGAATTTCATTAGGGATTCAAATTGAAGGAGATCGCAGTTTCATAACTTTGATTTTTGATTCAAAACTACACCTGGCGAAAATCACAAAGATGGAAAAAGATCTAGATTCATTTCAAAGAATTTGAAATAAACTTTATTCACAGGGGTTTATTTATGAAAAACAAATTTATTCTATTTAATCACCAGGTGAAATTTACCTGGAAATTTTATTTAACATTTTACATTTTTATTAAACTGTTGTGAATGAACTAAGCTGTATATCATGTAAAATAAAACTCAGCAATTAAGAAGCAAGATTGATATTGGAAAATGAGACTTACTCCTTTATCCGATTTATATGACATAGAAACATAAAGCTTAGTTCTTTTAGAAATGGGACAGTTACGAATGCGTGTACCTCAAAAACCATTCGTTTGATCGAAATACTTTCTATGGAAGAAATGAAGGTAATCTTATGATAATTCATGAAAAAAATTGAAAAAAATCATTAATCTTTTTTTGTAAGAAAATTTTCTACTTTATTCTTGGTGTCTTCCATCGGCCGCCGCGCTATTTTTTTTAGCCATGATATTGTTCAATTTTTCCAACTTTTTCTTCGTCCAATCTGTATTCTAGGTGGCTGCATCCTCTTCCTTCGATTTCTATTACTTTTTAGTCAAATACTTCTCTTTCAAAAGAAAGAGATCTAAGTAGTCAACGCTACAAGAAGGACGTGTTTGACAGAGGCTCCGAAATTTTCAAGATTTATCAGAAATAATCGTGATCAAGGTCTTCAATTTTCGATTCGTGATACCGAAAATGACTATTGCAGCAATAAGGAACGTGACGGAACTGGACGGTATTTTCAGCAAGGAAATGATGGAGGAATTGGGGGCTATCGAAACTTGATTATTCCTGCCTGTTAGGTTCCCGATCCCTGAATTGAACGATTTTCCTCAAGGAATGCTCTCCATTAGAAAAGCGGATAACACAAAGCTAAGTACTTTTTGAATTTTTAGACTTTTAAAGCGTTTTCGTATATTTTCCACTAACACGGAGGCAGTAGCAAATTTCATAAACAAACGAAATCGCCGCCCGGGACGATGCATACGTTATATGCATCGTTCAGGGTGAAGATTGTGTTTGTTTATTAGGAAAAAGTGTGCCCCCGTGCCAAAGGAAATTAGACGAAAACGCTATAAGTTAGGTCAGAATTTGAAAAGACACAGTTCACAATGGAACAATTTTAGCATTTTAATGGAAATGGAAAACTTTGACTTTCATTTTCGTCGTTTAATTGAATTGAGTTGATCGTATAGTGTAGTTTGAGTTTCTGATTAACGGCCTAAGGTATCGTTATATTTTTTTAATTGCCTTTAATTGCCATTTTTACATTATTGTAAAACTAGATACCTTTTTTCACTAAATTAGCCTTAAATAAACTAAACAATTAATCGATGTTATTTCAGGAAGTTAAAAATCTCCAGAGAATTGTAGTTTTCATAGGAATTCCAATTTTGGTAGGATCATAAATCCTGGATTCTGATAATTAATTATTTTGGAAACAAAATACTAATATTTTCATAATGGAAAAGTTTTGACAAAATTTTTACAGGGATTATCTGATACATATTTTATACATGATGTTGAAATTTAATATGTAAATGGTTAAAGAAAAAATACAGTCAAGATTGTTTAAAAAACATATTTTTTTAAACTGATATATTTTTTTTTTCAATTTGATTCTTCAATATTGGAAGTTAATAGTATAAGAACATGATGTATTTTCAAACTTTCGAGTGTCGTTACGATAAAAAACAGGAGCGTAGCACAGTGTATAGGATTTTGTTTTTCACATCATTACACTAGTCAAAAGTGTATCCTGCTTATATCCTTTTCTCCCAAACCTCCAAACTTAAATTATTTTGCTAGGATGCAGAGGTAACCTCGGTCCTAAAGCATAAAATTGATCTTTCATCCCTTTCTTCCTTTTCCAATCTATCCATTGACTACTAGGACGTGGCCGGAGCCGTTATTGATGTTCAAAGAGAGAGCATCTGTTTTGTGCATTGAGGATGAGCTGCTAATCCCAAGCACCATTCTTTTGACCTTTGAACAAAACTGATGGCCTTGGTCAATCACGGAGTAGCAACCATTGGCGATGTGGAATTCGTTCTACTGACCCACGCCTGCGACAATGGAGTTCGAAATGCTTTAAAAGTAATGTCTAAGCAATAATGGAATCACTTAATGATATATAAATAAACCTTAACCTTAACCTTATTGACGTAGAAATTTATGGTAAAGTATTTCGAGTTCCATAGTTCAAGGTAGATGTGAGTAGTCAATCCAGCTAAGCTAAGCTAAGCTAATACTTCTCTTTTAAAAGAAACTAAGGGCAATTTAGTGGAAAAATCTGTTTCAAAATTACCAAAACTTAATTGCTTTTGAGCCACTTAAAAGCGTTTTTAATGGAATTTCTGCTGGCAAAATCTGACAGTAACGAAGTAAAATCATCATGAGATTAATATTAAAGTATAATCGGTTAGTATAGATCGTAGTTTGCGAAGGGTACATTCAAGATTACTCTTTTAAGGCTTTAAAAAACAGTAAAAAACAATGTTTTCGTTTTAAGAATGGTTGTTCTTTTTTCATAGGATCAGAGTCTTGGCAAATCATTATATTTTAAACAAAATAACCAGTAAACACATACTGTAATATACTAGGGACCTCACCGCGAGCAGACAAGTTTTGGAATTCAATCTCTAGAATTTGTTAAATATAGGGTTTTTCACAAGTTTTGTCGTCCTTCAGAAATCACCTGTCTCATTGCCTCAGAACCAGCTAAACAGCTTACAAACTCTGGAACTAGCAAAAATTTGTTTTTTGAGGTTAGGTTTGAATGACTCATAATTAGGCAACACTGTCAGGTTATCAGAAAAATTTTGTTGCAAATTTCACCGATCTACACTGAGTTCTTCGTGGATTAAAAATTAAAAATTCTTATCTGAGACTTTTTTTTCCCTAATGGCCCATAACCGTAGTTATCGATCATGTGCTTCACTGCAATGCTTGATTTGAACATTGTGGACATTTTGAAAGTGTTTGCATACTTTTCCACCACTGACACACACTAATTTTTGAATAATCAACGGTTTTGTCAGCTATCAATTTGATAATGATGGTTTTTGAAGGAAACTGTGCAAGATAATATTTTTCTTTATCTCTTGCATCGTTAATATCTCAAAAACGCATGAATTTAAAATTATGAAAAAAATAGGTCGACAAGTAATTTCTACAGGCAACAAAATGCAATCAAAATTGTGAATGTCCGATTATTAGTAAACTAGCTATTAGCAAAAGAAAGTGTCCCATTTCTAAAGGAACTAAGCTTTAACGGCGAAAAAAACTTAAATCGTCATTCTGTTGAAGACATTTGGAATGGAAATTTTTTCCATTTTTTAGCGATTTTTATTTGAAAGTTTGAAGTGATTTTCTATATAGTTTCATCGAATCTAGCATACATATTCCAGATTCTTAAAAAAAGGTTCAAACTAAAATCTTTTTTCGACTTTACAAAAGTGTAAAATTATCCTTATTTGAACCGTAAAGCTTCATTTTTCCTTAAAATGAAGCATCCAAAATCGTTTATTTATTTGTTTAATTTTTTGTTTCGATTATAGTCGTTTTAACAAATTAGTGTCATTCGCATTTTTTATAAACGATGCATTTGGCGAACAGTCATAAAAAAAACTTATCCGGTACAACTGTGATCAATGTTTACTCTCGGACTCTAACTCACGGACATCAGCTCAGGAGGCAACTGACATACCATCTGAGGTATATAACAATAGACTGAGTCGATTTGGGGTCATTTTTGAACTTCTTAAACCCTGGAGTCTAAAAAGCTTCGTCTTGGTCCAAAACTCATCCATGATTTTTTGCAGAATTTATTAGTTACTTTTATATGAGTTAATTGAACTTGTTTGTATGGAAAAATTGAATATTTTGTACTGAAAAATCTACAGCAGTTTTGTTTCTTCTGTGGATCCGAGCCAGGTGATGGTTTTTGTGCCAATTTATAAAATTCCCAAAGGAAGTTTTCAGCTGAACAACTTTATCCAAGATCGTAACTCCGTATCTGATTTGGCAAAAAAGTTATTAACTGTTTAACAGAGGAATGTCTTTTCGCATTGATAAACAATAAATTCAATTGACATCACTGCTTAAACCTCGCGAAGAATTGTATGAAAATTAGTCATGCGATACCTCGCTAGGTTTTTTTTATAAGAGCATAGAAATCGTGAATTCAAGAAGCCTTCAATTTCTTAAAAAAAAACTTTTTCTATACTCAATCTAAATAAGCTTAATCTACCAAACTCTTGACCAAATTCAAAGATATCAACCCTCGATGATAATATATCAAATTTTCAAAAGTAAAATTAAGCGATCAAAATTTTGCAATTAATTAAAAAAAATGTTTCTTTTCAACCCCACTTTCAAGGTGCAACTTAAAATCGCAGCAGCCGTGATATCGGCAAGTCGAATGTCGCATGTGAACTGTCGATCATATCGTTCCAGAGTAGCGTGTGGCCTCAATCAATCGGGCCGTGCTGCGGAGGGAAGTTCACGGAGGAAAATTTATATGCGCACAAAACATAATTTGTCATGACATATGCATTTGTCAGTCAGTCAGTCAGTTAGTCAGTCAGTCGGATTGCGACAGTCAGGTTACGAATTGCATCACATGGATGGCGGCGGCCGGCAGTTCTCGCCAATCAATTCGTCAGAATATGTATATGCAACTAGCTGCCGGGCAATCAATCCATTCGTTGCAAGTCAGCGCTGATTGGGTTGTTTATTCAGTCACACGCATCAACAGAAAACCTTTGCGGTGACATTTTCTCCCTCACGGCCTTCAAGCCCTTTTGCGAATCGGCTGGAACCGATCGGAAGTCGCCTTTCGCGAAACGATTTTATATATGCATCATCCATCCATCGAGGCGAAGGCGAGGACGGATTCAATTGATGCATTTTCCCGGTGACTTTTCTCCTCTTTGCATCTGGGCAATCGATCAATTCGACAACAGATTGTCGTGGTTAAGTCATCCATCCATCCATCTCGGTAGCTGAGTGAGTTCAAGACTGCCTTTGCCAGAAGAGGTTTGGTCGCGTGGCCTTTGCCTCTTGTGGCTAAGCCTCTGCATTGACAGACTCCGACAGGATCGGAGATTTGTGTGACGACAAGACGAACGACAAACCCTTCTTTTCGCGAATCGAGGGACAGGATGCTACAGAAATTATTCACCGCCTCCTGTGTATAGTTTTCTTCCCCTGGCATGAACAATTGTATGGATTGGTCGAACCTCTCTATGCATTTCGCGATGACGAACGACCGTACACGGTCTATCAGGGAGATTGATGGTCGTCAGCGGCTGAATCAGTTTGTCAATTGAGCGGTTTCCACTTGTTCGAATAAGAATTTATTTGAATACTCTTTTAGCCACTTGCTTTGAAGTCAATGACGTAACGACGTGTAATGTCAACACGGTTGGTTTGCATATCGATTGCATCACAATCTAGGGTCAATCAATGACCCAGTGCCAGTGAAAAGGCACTCTTGGAGTTTAATCTTGTAATTCAGTGCTGAAAAGTAAACTTTGCGACACAGAAAGTAGAATCAAGAAGAAGGTAGGGGAAAACTGTACAAGACGCACCAGCGGGGTAAGATTGGCCCATGTCATTATTTTTCAAAAATACGCCAACTTATGGCTACGAATGATGTTTTTCTTCATTTAAAGGATGATACGGTCAAAATTTGGTCAAGGGAAAACGCGTGTAAATCGGTGAAATCGTTTCTTCAAAAAATCAAATTAAATTTCTTTTTCAAGTTTGAGTAGTATGAAATTCAGGAAAAATATTCAGTTAGGCTTCCGCTTTTTCAAATCCGAATTTCCTGGCCTTACGCTTAACCCCTGCCATCAGATTTTGTACAGCCACCTTGTCCCCCTTCTTCGCCGCAGGAAGCCAGTTTGCCTTGAACTGCTGCTCGTCCTCAGCAGTTTTTTTGGTCTTCTTTAGGTTCCGCTTGACATTAGCCCAGTATTTCTCAATTGGGTGGAGCTCTGGCATGTTGGCGGCGTACCACTCCATGGCCTTTTTACCGTAATGGCAAGATGCCTAATCCGGCCAAAACAATACGGAGCAACCGTGTTTCTTCAGGAAAGGCAGCAGACGTTTATTCAAACACTCTTTCACGTAAATTTCTTGGTTGACAGTCCCGGAAGCTATGAAAATGCTGCTTTTCAAGCCACAGACAGATGGCTTGCAAACCAGATATTTCTTCGCGAACTTTGACAGTTTCATGTGCTTGAAAATATCTGCTACTTTTCCCCTTCCTTTTGCCGTATAAAATTCCTGTCCCGGAAACTGGCTTTGACGTAGGTTTCGTCGTCCATTACCACGCAGTCAAACTTCGTCAGCATCGTCGTGTACAGCCTCCGGGATGCACGAAGTGTAACCTATATATGACGCTCATTAGACCGGTTGTTCTCTACGGGCACGAGACATGGATATTAGACTGGCCCAAATTTGTATGGGATGATTTTTACAACACTGTTTTCAACGCGGCACCCCCTGGGTTGGTGCTTTTAGGTGAAAAAATGACTTTCTGAAAGTTTCAGGTCATTTGGCAGAAGCACGAGCTGGCGCAAAGGACTGGAAATTTGTATGGAGATTTTCAGCAAAATGTATGAAAAATCGGCATACCTTTACTCTTTGTATTCTAAAATATGTTTCCAGTATGCTAGAAAGCTCAGAACTTCAGGAATTGTAGTTCAAATAATGACAAACAAGTTTGTAGAAGATTGTGACGCGATACGAGTTGACTGTGATGAGTTATTTGCAATTGAACGTGTGATTTGTTTCGCATTTCATCGATATATCGTGAACGGTATATTGGTGGATTATTATTTATAACTTGATCGCATTGTCACACATAAGATAACAGATAGAAAGTTTGTGTCCTCAGCATAGTTGCAACTTTTTGTTATATAATCAGCTACAACTTTGCCGGGGACACAAATTTTATATATTTTGTTCTCATTGTGTGACGATGCGATCAAATTAGTGCGATTATTAGCCCATACACCGTTCACGTTATATCAAAGAAATGCGACAATCACACATTCAATTGCAAATAACTCATCACAATCAACTCATATCGCCTCACAATCTTCTACAAACTTGTATGTCATTGTCTGAACTACAATTCCTGAAATTCTGAGCTTTCTAGCATACTGGGAACATATTTTAGAACACACAGAGTGAATGTATGGCGATTTTCCATACATTTTTCCGAAAATCTTCATACAAATTTCAAGCCCTTTGCGCCAGCTCGTGCTTCTGCCAAATGACCTGAAACTTTCAGAAAGTCATTTTTTCACCTAAAAGCACCAACCCAGGGGGTGCCGCGTGGAATATAAGGATTTTTTTGTTATGGGCCAGTCTAATGGATATTGCTCGAGGAGGACCTGCGTACACTCGGAGTATTAAGTGTTAAGTGTGTTAAGAATCATCTTTGGCGGCGTACAGGAGAACGGAGTGTGAAGGCGAAGGAGAACCACGAGCTCGCGCGACTCTACGGCGAACCCAGTATTCAGAAGGTGGTGAAAGCTGGCCGGGACATGTTGCGAGAATGCCGGACGACTGTCCTGCAAAACAGGTGTTCGCTACGAATCCGGTAGGAACAAGACGAGCGGGGGCGCAACGAGCGAGGTGGTTAGACCAAGTGGAGCGTGATCTGGCCAACGTGGGGTGCCCGAGGAATTGGAGAACGGTTGCCATGGACCGAGTAAATTTTAGGAATTATGTTCGTCAAGTGAGACGGAATACTATGTAAATAAAAAATAAGCCTTCGGGATCGCGCTTTGGCCGTCGTATTTTGTTTATCATCGCTATTTGGAGTCACTACCTTCTTGTCAGTCGATAGTCCGGCTCGTTTTTTGGCTCGATGCACGGTTGTAGACGATACACCCAGCTTATTTGCGGCATCTCGGAGAGAGAGGTTAGGGTTTCGCTTGAAACTACCGGCAACTCTCTTTGTCGTCTCAGCGGCTTCCGGTTTTCGATTTCCCCCCGATCCAGACTTCCTGGCTGTCGACAAACGTTCCCCAAACACTTTAATTACATTTGTAACGGTTGATTTGGCAACTTTTAGCGATTTTGCCAGCTTTGCGTGCGAGTAGCTCGGATTTTCGCGATGCGCGAGCAAAATTTCGAAACGCTGCTCTTCTTCCTTGGACGGCGTTTTGACAACTGAAGAGACAACACCCCCAATTAGGGTCTAGGAAAATCAAGCGAGGTATTCCACTTTTCAATCAAAATTTTCTGTTTAAATTCTTAGAAAAAGAAGGATAAATCGAATCTGCGTGGAACTTGTAATTTTTCATGATTAACATTT